>NC_091303.1:39992613-40012613 GCF_038502225.1 Cherax quadricarinatus | reverse complement strand
CTGTTAGTGTCTCTAACATGTTGATGCATGAGGTTTTCCAGTACCACATCCATCATCTTGGCTCTCCATGTTTTGGGACCCCCATAGGGCTCCAGATTTTCCCAGTCAATCTCCATGTGATTGAAATGCACTATAGCTAGTAATTATGCTCCCCCTAGATGAGCTTTTCTGGCCACATCTGCTAGTGTTCCAACCATTGCTCTGTTGCTCTCATCATATTCTTCTCTTGGCCTCCTGCAGTTCTGTGGTGGGTTGTACATTTTCCACCTTGTGGCTCTCAGACTGGATTGTTCCTACTATGTAGTCGCTTTCGCACATTCCATCCATTCCTTCCATTTCCTCAAATTCCTACTGGTTTTTAATGAGCAGTGCAACTCCTTCCCCTCTCCTCCCTCTATCTTTCGTGAAGATTTGATATCCGGGTGGAAAGATTGCATCTCTTATCCTCGTGAGTTTCGTTTCTGTGAGTGCTATTATGTCTGGGGATGTCTCCTTGATTCTCTCATGCCACTCCTCGAAATTGTTATTCCTTCTACAAACCTTCAACTTCTTTTCTAAAACTGTGGTCTAGGGAATACATTGGGGTTGGGGAAGTGGGAGACCTGATAAGGAACTATAGATGGTTGCTGTGAGGGTGGAGTTTGTAATGAGATGGGCGAGGGTATTGCATATGTGTGTGTGTGTGTGTTGCACCCTCTGAACGGGATACATGTATATTCTGTGCATATTATCTTTTCAAATAATTTTCTATCAAAGTTTTTATTAATAGCTAAAATGAAAATATCTTGCTTTATATTGTTATTTGACTTATTATATTAGCTTAAGTATGAAGTAAGATGTAATAATTGCACCTCTCAGTGTGCTTGCTGTTGGAGAGTTTTGATTGGTTGCCAGCACTTGTTAACTTTTTTTTTATATTTTATTTAAAACCAATACAGTTTAACATCAAAATAAAGAAACAGTATGGATCTCAATCAAAATAACTAACAAACGGATTGCACCTACATGCTCGCAAGATATTGCTGCCAAACATACAACAAGAACTTACGGCAAGAACATAGCTAAAAAAAATTACATGTCACAGGGTCATGAATTGACATATATACACATTCATTGATGCCAAACCTTACATATATATAAATTGTACCTATAACATGACCTCTGACATAGGCTCAATACACTTGAACATAAAATATACAGAGAAGTTATATCAGTTAAATCCCATCCTTCGCATTAATCAAAAAACCAAAACCTAACATCATAATTTTACTAGAACATCTACAAACGCATCCCTAACAATACAGCTTTATATATACCAACATACGAATATACAGAAAAAGAATACAGCTTAGAACACAATAACTGAAGCTCTATACTGTTACAATAAACCCATATACATAATCTCAGACACAAATGGACTACGTCACTAAACTGTCTAGATATGTCTGTATACCATACAGACTAAAACTTAACATCAAGAACTTAGCATTGACACCAAACCGGTATCAGGGTACAGACCATAATTATAAACTTTAAAAAGAATCGAATCATACATATATAAAGTATTACATAACGTCTGACCCATGACAAAGGCTCAATACAATAGAAAGGGTTATATATCTATATATACACACTGTAGCTCAACGCCTACAGTATTTTTCCGGCGTCTCAGACTAACTGCCATCTTGATAAACACAGTGCACCTATGTTGTTAGCCGAGGTGTGACAGCACCACTTAACACCACTGCAGCCAGGTAACTGACAAGGGAGCTCGCCTACAAACAGCAGAGGGGTGCAGAGCACAACCGCACTATACCGTGGTCAGGCAGCGAATGCCAGTTCGTTAAACAGTTTTGTATGAGGCGCTTTCGCAGAAGTAGCTGTGACTAGTCACATGATCGCTCCTGATCACCCTCTTTCACTAGCCCCTTCTCATTTGAGAAGCATCCCCTACTCTTTCTATGTGCTTCTCATTTGAGAAGCATCTCTCTTGTCGCTCTCTGGCTGTTCTGATTGTTGTGATTTAGACTCTGTTTTTGGTAGAGTATAACTTCGTTGGGGAGCCGAAACATACTTCTTGTAACTCTGTGCAACTCTGTTCATGGAGCACTATTTAGACTTAGTGATGTTTAATATAGTCCTACGGGTTTAGCGCTTCCCCATGATTATAATAATATTGTGCTGATCTTTGCTGCTTCATACATTATTGCTGTTTGGCGAATGGTTCGTCATATTGTTCAAACAAGCTGCGTGATTGCCTTATTGGTGGAGAAGCTGTATTGTTAAGGGACTTATTGTCTGTCACTATTTAAGTCGAGTCTAGTCTTACTGAGACATAACGAGCACTTTGGGCATATGCACACATGTTCCCATACACTTTTATATACTTGTATTATTCGTATATTTGAGTATATCTCATCATACCTATGTACCAGACGGTACTTTGGAGTCGTACAGTTATTGAAAGTGCCTTCAGCATTATACGATTATATGTACAGTTTAACATTCAGATAAATGTATACCAAGTTATATTCTGAGAGAAATGTAAGAGCTTATCTCCTTAATTATGCCAAAAATATTAACTTTGTTTATGACCACATAGACAACTTTATTAAAGATCTCACATTTTATTTAGTTTATGTTCATCCAGTTGTAATCCCAAAGCGCTGTTGAAATTCTCTTAATTATAATGGATAACTGGACTAGAATATTCGCTGACAAACTGTTATTCAACCAGGAAACAGGGTAGATGCTAGAGGGGGATCAATAAGTTGACCTAGTATTCTATAGAGATATGTATACTTTATAGATACCGCTTTTTGTAACTGTGTGTGTGTACTCACAGAGTTGTAGTTAATGAGATGTGGTTTGCAGGGGGTGAGACTCACCTCCTGGCCCTGCCTCCTTTTACTATCTTTATTAGCATCTCCTCTTCGAGAAGTCCTGGAACTTTTTTCCCTTACAATCTACTCCAGTACTTTCGAGACAGTATGTATTAGAGATGCTGACTTGTAATTTAGTGCCTCCTGTCTGCCCCATCCCTCCCTTTCATATATAGGAACCACACTGGCCTTTTTCATGACACTGGATGGCACAGTTCAACTCCTCATATCACGTAGGTTTTACACATACAAACAGCCCGCATAGAGGAGATTGAGACTTACGACGACATGGACAATGAATTAGTCATAAAGAAACGCGGAAGGAAAGGGGCCAGTATATATACAAGAGGGATGGGGCGGTGCCGGGAGAACGAGGTAAAAGTAATTGTACAGGTAGTGAGAGTAGTTGTAGAGATAGTTGTTGAAGGAGTAGTAGAAGGTGTAGGTACAGCAATAGTGGCAGAGGTGGTAATAAGGGAGTAGTGGTAGTGACACAAGAGTCACATTGGCAATAGTAGTAGTAATAGTGGCTCCTCTTCTCTCGCTCTTTCGTGTGATTGGTTAATAGTTCAAGTCAGACCGAAATGTCGTCAAAAGCTTCATCCTTCTATGTGTGGGTTTTGTGTATTGTTCCAGCCATGGTATTGACTCTTTATTCTTTACGTAGCTTGTACTAAGTCAAGGTACTTTATTAGTTGCATCATCTTTCTATTATAGAATTGATGTTTTTAGCTTCTCTTGAATTGTTCAGACTGCAAAGCTTTTTCATAACTCACCACCTTCATCTATAAAGACCTCTTTCAATCTTTTGCTAAGTTGGTCACATAATTCTCAGTTGTCGTCCTCCAGGGCTCGTTCTTCCTGAGTCTTATCACTTGGTCCTTCACAGTCGTCATATTTCTTATGTGACTGTTGGATAGTTATGGATCAGTTTTGGTCTGCAATGCTGTATCATTTTTAAACTGTCTTTCAACTTTCCCTCTTATCCTTATATATTTGTTTCTAGATTTTCTGTTTGTTTATTTGAGTGTGTGTTAGAGTAAGAGATTTATCATGACACTGGCGCTGAAGAGCACAGAAATACACGATAGAAATCCCATTTCATAACTATTGCAAGACAAAGCTAAATTATATTATTCATTGCTGTCTAACCTAACATAAAACTATATTTTTTTGTTCATTTTCCTTCCAAAATAGGAAGATAGATTTTTGGTGATAGTTTTTCTAAAATATAATATTTTTTTACCTCAAAATGCATGAATATCATTTTAATTTGCACACAGAATAACAAATTCGATTCAGTTAATTAAAATTTATGAAAAGAAATGGACTGCAAGATGTAATTTGCGACGGTTAATGGATTTGCAGGACTTTGCATAGAGAGAAACAAATTAAACAGTTTTGAAATGTCTTTTTCGTAGGTAGCAAAAGTTGCCACCGCAGTGAGAGCATCGTACAGCCTTTACTATAGTGTTTCTTTAAGTACAATAATAATATAATGTAACCAGTGAGTCATGGGTAACTTAACTTTTTACTCATCAAAAACTGGATACATCAGCAATGTGCTTCTATCCTGTTATTTATGATAGATACACAGATGGAACAAAAGCTAGCTATGTTGTAGGGAAGATTAAGGAGGGGATGTGAGGGGTGGTGGTGGTGGTAGACGAGGTGGGGAAGGTGGGGAGGGTGATGGTGGTTGTGGTAGAAGAGGTGGGAAGGGTGGTGTTGGTAGACAGAGTGGGGAAGGTGGGAAGGGTGGTGGTGGTGATAATGGAGATTTTGGGGGGTGAGAGGGGAGTGTTGTGGTGTTCTGGCGGTGTTGTAGTGGTGTTGTGATGACTTTGTGGTGGTGTTGTGGTGTGGTGAAGTGGTGGTGGTGGTGTTGTGGTGTGGTGTAGTGGTGGTGTTGTGGTGGTAATCTTAGAGGAGAGGTTTCTAGCTGTGATTCATGGGGAAGCAACAGTTTTGACAAAGAAGTGGCGCCGCTGTTTCTGCTGTTCTGTTCCTTTTTCTATTAATTCTCTTGCTTTTCTGATGCTCTCCTTGCTAATGTTATTGCTGTTATTGTTCTACTGCTGTTGTTGCTCTTTTGTTATCGCTGTTCTGCTGCTGTTACTGTTGTTGCTGGTGATGCTTCGCTTACATGTAGCGAACTTCTTGAGTGAACCACTTGAACTTTCTCCAGGGAACCACTTGAACTTTATCAAACAATGGCGGTGCTTAAGGGGTTGTATGCAAATTAAGCAACCACCTGACTGGTGGGATAGAAGTAATCGTAGACACTAAGCTAAATTACTCTACATCTAACTTAAGTACTTATAAGAGCTGTTATATTATTAGCCTATAGAGGCTTCATCTCTAAATTAGCCTTATAATTAAGAGCTGGAAGGAGAAATGTAGCAAGGACGAGTGTAGGCGCATGTATCAGGCTACAACCCTTTTCCAGATTCTAACGTCTCTCACACTTGTAAAATAGAGGGAAATCAGAGTGTCGATGCTTGATTTCCCAGAGGGAAGTTCCTTCAGTTCTAAACACACCTATAACTACCTTCATCCATAAAGCCTTCTATAACTTTCTTCAACCCTTAAGGCCCCTACAATTTCCTTCAACCATAAAGCCTTCTATAACTAACTTTCCTCAATTCTTAAGGCCCTATAACTTCCTTTAATCTTTAAGGCCCCTACAACTTCCTTCAACCCTCAAGGTCCCTATAACTTCCTTCAACCCTTAAGGTCCTTAGGACTTCCTTCTATTCTTAAAGCCCCTATAACTTCCTTCAGTCCTTAAGGCCTCTGTAACTTCCTTCAACCCTTAAAGCCCCTATAATTGCCTTCAATCCTTAAGGCCCCTATAACTTCCTTCAACCCTTAAGTTCCCTATAACGTCCTTCAACCCTTAAGGTCCCTATAACTTCCTTCTATCCTTAAGCCCCCTATAACTTCCTTCTGTTCTTAAGGTCCCTGTAACTTCCTTCAACCCTTAAGGCCCCTATAACTTCTTTCAACCCTTAAGGCCCCTATAACTTTCTTCAACCCTTAAGGTCCCTATAACTTCCTTCTATCCTAAAGGCCCCTATAACTTCCTTCTATTCTTAAGGTCCCTATAACTCCCTTCAACAATAAAGGCCCCTATAACTTCCTTCAACCTTTAAGGTCCCTATAACTTCCTTCTCTCCTTAAGGCTCTATAACTTCCTTCTATTCTTAAGATCCCTATAAGTCCCTTCAATCCTTAAGACCCCTATAGCTCCCTTCAACCCTTATGGTCCCTATAACTTCCTTTTATCCTTAAAACCCCTATAACTTCCTTCTGTTCTTAAGGTCCCTATAACTTCCTTCAACCCTTAAGGCCCTTATAACTTCCTTCAACCCTTAAGGCCCTTATAACTTCCTTCAACCCTTACGACCCCTATAACTTCCTTCAACCCTTAAGGCCCCTATAACTTCTTCCAACCATTAAAGCCCCTATAACTTCCTTCAACCTTTAAGGCCCCTTATAACTGCCTTCAACCTTTAAGGCCCTATAACTTCCTTCTGTTCTTAAGGTCCCTATAACTTCCTTCAACCCTTAAGACCCCTATAACTTCCTTCAACCCTTAAGACCCCTATAACTTCCTTCAACCCTTAAGGCCCCTATAACTTCTTTTAACCATTAAAGCCCCTGTAACTTCCTTCAACCTTTAAGGCCCCTTATAACTTCCTTCAATCCTTAAGGCCTCTATAACTTCCTTCAACCCTTAAGGTCCTTATAACTTCCTTCAACCCTTAAGGACCCTATAATTTCCTTCAACTCTAAAGTTCCCTATCTCATGTAAAAGTTTTGACAGATTTATTTAGGACAAACTGGTAAGTGTGTGTGTGTGTGTGTGTGTGTGTGTGTGTGTGTGTGTGCGTGTGTGTGTGTGTGTGTGTGTGTGTGTGATTACAAAAATATATCATTTTTAATTGCAATTTTTTTCTTAGGGATTGGTCTCATTGTGACTTTCTCTTGGTGAGTCTCTTATGTTTTCTTACTCCGGAGCAGCGACCCTCGCAGACCCTCTAACTCACTCTCCTTCATGTGCTGAATGTCTGCGGCGCTACACTTTGCTTGGGTATTAGTAAATGATCTCCATGATAGCGTCCACTTCCCTATCATGTTTATTTAATTCTTTTTCCTACGCCCGTCTTTATTGCCGCTCGTGGTGGCAGTTTGATTGTGCAAATTGGATTCTCTTAACACGTTATTTTTTTTCCTTCCACCTTCGACGAGTTTTCACCTTTATTTTGTTACATCTCTTTTTTTTCTGCTGCAGGAATCGTTATTGCACACACCTCAGGTAACCATTTAAATACACGAGTACCCTTATGGTCTGCAGATTGAGCTATGGTTATCCGACTCCAATGTGCCAAGTGAGGCCGGTATTAATTTAACTGTATCATTGCTAGCTATTTAGATCTCCAACTAGCGAAAGTACATCCTCGTCGTATCATAGGAGCAACTAATCATGCTTGTTGACATTCTTATGTTTCAGTTTTAATACCACATTCCTGTGGATGCAGTGCGGTGGAGGTTCGGAAATTACCAGGCAAATATTCTCTCTCTAAATAGCTCAAGTCCTTTCATTACTTGTTGTAATTAGAGGATATAGCTGAAAACACAAATGCAGTAGGATGCCACTTTGCCCAGGTTTTCCATAGACCATATCCGCCTATTGTGTTTTTTCTTGTCTAAATTCTTCCCGGCACCTGTTGTTTTAGACTTACCTCTTACACATATGAATGAGGAAACGTTCCATTTTTACCTCTGCTGAACCTACATTAGTATTGTCAAAATTTCAGTCAACGACAGTTAGGCCAGATGATAATATTCTGATGCCAAAGCATTTACTCATTTCAACTATAGTCCTTATTATCCTATCTCTTTATCACGCTTTTTAATCGTCGCTCTCTCACTCTACACTTTGTTTTGTTCACTCAGTCTTTTCTTTTCTATGCCACTTTATTTCAGGTATGCACCTCTTTTTGCAAGGTCTCGTACCACTGTTATGGACACTGACACTGACGTCTCTAGATCCTCTTATGGTGTAGGATATGCAGCAGCTTTTCCTGATAATGTGATACAGGAACGTTTATCGGATTTGAGTATGCACACCCTTATTGCTTCTCGTCTTACTTTTGTTGCAATCTCCGTCTCTTAAGATGCACTGCAAGGTCTTTGACTCCTCGCATCCCATCATACTGTGCATTCAATGCTGGCTGTGTCACTTCATCAGCGAGCGTAAAGACGTCGTCTTTTTCTGGGTTCTTTGTCATCCTGGTTGGCGAGGACAGTGAGGTTGCAAACTTTTCTACACGTTTCAGTCCAGGACATCTCCATATTCTCCATCCCTGTACTGACTATTTTCCTGTTTTGTCTAAGAGCATCCAATATCGATGACAAAGTCAAGATGTTCTGGATTAAACCACAGTTGACTTCTCGGTAGACTTGTTTCCATAGTTGTCGTGTTTGGGAAACTGTTCTCGTACGGCTGTGAATTGGCTACACAAAACAAACTTAGCTATCACATGGAAAGTCTCCTGGCACCTCGCTGCGCAGCTTGCCAAGTAAAGCTACCAATATTTATCATATACGTAGAATTTGTTAAGAGTCTCTTTTCTCAGCGCCTGGACGCTATAACCTTGCCTGATCTCCTTTCACAAAGCATCATCGAAACTAGTGCATTGGACTAAGTTTGACCTTCATTTTTAGGTTCATCTGCTATCTTTGTACGATTTGCCAACAGTTTCTCAACCCCCTATGGGTTGGGCACATTTATTAATGTAATAATAATAATAATAATAATAATAATAATAATAATTAGAAAAAGTGCAGAGTGCGGCATAAGGTGATAATGCAGTTGAATATTTGTGATGACGTTATGAGGGGCATCAGAAGAGGCATTCACAAGTTATCATAAGAAAACTAGTGTCCAAATTTCTTCAATAAAAATGGTAAATTAGCAAATTACATAGCACAGCTCTAATTCAAGCCTTTGAAAGAAACAAAAAAGAAAAGACCAATAACCTAAAATAAACTAGCACATTATTAAGCTCAAAGCCTTTCAAAAGTTGGATTATTAGTTATCATTGGCGGGTTGAGGGTAACCCGATGCAGCTCTCGGAAATTTTCGCTCGAGAAGCAGTATTTCAATTTTAGCAGTTTCCAGAAAAATAAACTGGGATTTGCGCAGGTCAAAATTAATCCAAACTTTTCTCCAAGTAAGAAAGTAAGTACAGTAACGTTATACAAAATTAAATAAGTAAGTCAGTAAGTAAATAAGTAAGGCTTACGTAAGTTTAATATACGTATATAACAGAGAAATTTTAACAATGGTACTGAGAGCACATTGACGCTAAAAGCTCATACAATTACCTTATTTCTCATCAGAAGAAAAACTCTCCAATTATTTTACAGAAACCAGTAGGATTAATAAAATTGGCACTTGATTACGTACACAGCCTAGCAGCAACACAGTGTTACTTTGAGGATAACGCAACAACAATAAAAGTTTAAAGCTGAACAAGATATGAATTTTCCACAAAACTTGTGCCTACATAGCTTAAATCCATGAAATGTTCCCTCCATTTCATGTGATGCATCAGCCCTTGAAGATTGATGCTGTTTATCTGGAGTTTATCTGGAGAGAGTTCCGGGGGTCAACGCCCCCGCGGCCCGGTCTGTGACCAGGCCTCCTTAGGTCAGTGTCCCAGGATGCGACCCACACCAGTCGACTAACACCCAGGTACCCATTTTACTGATGGGGAACATAGACAACAGGTGGAAAGAAACACGTCCAATGTTTCTACTCTGGCTGGGAATCGAACCCAGGCCCTCACCGTGTGAAGCGAGAGCGTTAACCACCAGGCCACCAGAGCCTGTAAAACAATTGTTATATTTTAATCAGAGGAAAGAGCTAAACCCGAATTCTAGCTAAATCCAATCCCTTGGATCAAGAGCCCATTACCAGCATTAAGGAAAACAAAGCAATATAATAGTCCCATGAATCTTACCCAAGTTACGAGTTGCTATCAAAAAACTGTCGGATTCGAATTTTCGGGTGCTGCTCGGGTGAAATGTTGTGGCGGCGGACACTTTTTGTTGCGTTGTCAGTGTTTTGTAAAGATTTTTGTGTAAGAGAATGAAACTCTTAAAAGAAAGAGCAGCATTTGTGAATAAAATTCTGTTTCAAACTCGGTAA
This sequence comes from Cherax quadricarinatus, assembly GCF_038502225.1. NCBI lineage: Eukaryota > Metazoa > Arthropoda > Malacostraca > Decapoda > Parastacidae > Cherax > Cherax quadricarinatus. The sequence goes on along the minus strand of NC_091303.1, from coordinate 40,002,509 downwards.
CGAGGATAGTGACACTCATAAAATACTTCAGCAAACATTTGGCGACAGAGCAATAGGTCGGGCAAAGTATTTTAAGTGTTTTCTCGATTCAAAGCAAAACGAATGTCAGTTGAAGATGATGAACACTCTGGTCCTCCGTCAACATATAAACCTCAAAAGTAGACACCAACATTGAAAAGTGAGGAAGGTTATGCAGGAAGATCGTCGTCAGAGTCTCCAGAACAATGCATGTGCTGTGGGAATTTCTTAGTGTGTCGTGTGAAAGCATTTTAACTGAAAATTTAAACTTAAAGCGATTGGCTACGAAATTTCTGCCCAGATTGCTGACTCAAGACCAGAATGACGATATTTTCCTGGCCAAAAACAACATGGCAGTCGTCTCACATCCTCCCTACTCAGTATATTTATCTTCCTGTGGCTCCTTTCTCGTCCCAGATATTAAAATGACACCAAACGGGCGTCTTTTAAAAAACGGGGAGGAGACTCAGTTGCAGGCCGTGCTAGACAGCGTTAATTTAAGAAAAAAGAGTTGAAAAAATGTTTTGAGAAGCGACAGAGGCGCCAGGATCAGTGTATAGCCTCACAAGGAGAATGTTTTGAGGGAGACAACATCAACTAGGTGATTAGGAATAGGCAAGCTTATATATATATATATGTCGTGCCGAATATGTAAAACTGATCAATTAGCAAGAACTCATTTACAATTAAGTCCTTTCTGAAATTTTCTCTTATACGTTTAAAGATATATTTTTTTTCATTAATGTTGATGTAAAAATTTATAATTTTGCACCAAAAGGAACTTAGAAAACTTATCTAACCTTAATAACAAGCGCAATTTATTTTAGCCTAACCCAACTAAATATATTTTAGATTTGTTTACAATAATTTAATACTAAACAAACACAGTGAAATATATTTTTTTCGTTAGGTTCAGAATGATTTTGGCGAAATCATTGCATACACAAATTTTCACTTGTCCTATATGGCAAGATGAGCGTTGTTATTTAAGCAAAGATCGCAAGTTCTGCCTATTCGGCACGACATATATATATGTATATATACATATATACATATAAATACATATATATATATATATATAAATATATATATATATATATTTATATATATATATAGTAGTAGGTTGGTAGACAGCAACCGCCCAGGGAGGTACTACCGTCCTGCCAAGTGAGTGTAAAACGAAAGCCTGTAATTGTTTTACATGATGGTAGGATTGCTGGTGTCCTTTTTTTTCTGTCTCATAAACATGCAAGATTTCAGGTACGTCTTGCTACTTCTACTTACACTTAGGTCACACTACACATGCATGTACAAGCATATATATGTATATATACACATCCCTCTGGGTTTTCTTCTATTTTCTTTCTAGTTCTTGTTGTTGTTTATTTCCTCTTATCTCCATGGGGAAGTGGAACAGAATTCTTCCTCCGTAAGCCATGCGTGTTGTAAGAGGCGACTAAAATGCCAGGAGCAAGGGGCTAGTAACCCCTTCTCCCGTATAAATTACTAAATTTAAAAAGAGAAACTTTCGTTTTTCTTTTTGGGCCACCCTGCCTTGGTGGGATACGGCCGGTTTGTTGAAAAAAAAAAAAATATATATATATATATATATATATATATATATATATATATATATGTGTGTGTGTGTGTGTGTGTTTGTGTGTGTGTGTGTGTGTGTGTGTGTGTGTGTGTGTGTGTGTGTGTGTGTGTGTGTGTGTGTGTGTGTGAGTATGTGTGTGTGTGTGTGTGTGTGTGTGTGTGTGTGTGTGTGTGTGTGTGTGTGTGTGTGTGTGTGTGTGTGAGTATGTGTGTGTGTGTGTGTGTGTGTGTGTGTGTGTGTGTGTGTGTGTGTGTGTGTGTGTGTGTGTGTGTGTGTGTGTGTGTGTGTGTGTGAGTATGTGTGTGTGTGTGTGTGTGTGTGTGTGTGTGTGTGTGTGTGTGTGTGTGTGTGTGTGTGTGTGTGTGTGTGTGTGTGTGTCTGTGTGTGTGTGTAATTGTTTTACATGATGGTAGGATTGCTGGTGTCTTTTGTCTGTCTCATAAATATGCAAGATTACAGGTACGTCTTGCTACTTCTACTTACACTTAGGTCACACTAAACATACATGTACACGTTTATTTATACACACTCATCTGAGTTTTCTTTGATTTTATCTTAGTTCTTGTTCTAATTACTTTTCCTTTTATATCCATGGGGAAGTGGAATAAGAATCTTTCCTCCGTAAGCCATGCGTGTTGTAAAAGTCAACTAAAATGCCGGGAACAATGGGGTAGTAACCCCTTTTCGTGTAAAAATTACTAAAAAGAATAAGAAGAAGAAAATTGTCGAAGTGGAAAGTCTGAATGTGCGTGGATGTTGTGCGAATGATAAGAAAGAGATGATTGTGGATGTTATGAATGAGAAGAAGCTGGATGTCCTGGCTTTAAGTGAAACAAAGCTGAAGGGGGTGGGTGTGTTTCAGTGGAGAGGAATAAATGGGATTAGGTCAGGTGCTTCTAATAGAGTTAGAACTTAAAGAAGGAGTAGCAATAATGTTGAAGGATAAGCTATGGCAGGAAAAGAGGGACTATAAATGTATTAATTCAAGGATTATTCGGAGTAAAATAAAGGTTGGATGTGAGAAGTGGGTTATTGTAAGCGTTTATGCACCTGGGGAAGAGAGAAGTATAAAGGAGAGAGAGAGATTTTGGGAAATGTTGAGTAATTGCGTGGGGAGTTTTGAACCAAGTGTGAGAGTACTTGTGGTTGGGGATTTTAATGCTAAAGTGGGAAAAAATGTTGTGGAGGGAGTAGCAGGTAAATTTGGGGTGCCAGGGGCAAATGAAAATGGGGAGCCTTTAATTGAGCTATGTGTAGAAAGAGGTTTGGTAATAAGTAATACATATTTTATGAAAAAGAGGATAAATAAATATACAAGATATGATGTAGCACGTAATGAAAGAAGTTTCATAGATTATGTATTGGAGGATAAAAGGTTGATGGGTAGGCTCTAGGATGTACATGTTTATAGAGGGGCAACTGATACACCGGATCATTATCTAGCTGTAGCTACAGTTAGAGTAAGAGATAGATGGGATAAGAGGAAAATGGCAACAACAAGTAAGAGGGAGGTGAAAGTGTATAAAGTAAGGGAGGAGGAAGTTCGGGTGAAATGTAAGCAACTATAGGCAGAAAGGCGGACTGGTGCAGGTATGAGTAGTGGGGGAGGTTGAAGAGGGTTGGAATAGTTTTAAAAATGCAGTATTAGAATGTGGGGCAGAAGTTTGTGGTTATAGGAGGGTGGGTGCAGGAGGAAACATGAGTGATTGGTGGAATGATGAAGTAAAAAGTGTGATAAAAGAGTAAAAGGAAACTTATGAGAGGTAAAAAAAAGGTGAAGAGAGTGGTGAGAGAGTGCAAAAGGAGAGCGGATGATAGAGTGGGAGAGGTACTGTCAAGGAATTTTAATGAAAATAAGGAAAAATTTTGGAGTTAAACAAGTTAAGAAAGCCTAGAGAACGAATGGATTTATCAGTTAAAAACAGAGAAAGGGAGTTAGTGGATGGGGAGATGGAGGTTTTGGGTAGATGGCGAGAATATTTTGAGTAACATTTAAATGTTCGACGAAGAAAGGGAGGCGGTAATTTCATGCACTGGCAAGGGAGGTATATCATCTTTTAGGAGTGAAGAAGAGCTGGATGTGAGTGTGGGGGATGTGCGTGAGGCATTACGTAGAATGAAAGGGGGTAAAGCAGCTGGAACTGACGGGATCATGACAGAAATGTTAAAAGCAGGGGAGGACATAGTGTTGGAGTGGTTGATACTTTTGTTTAATAAATGTATGAAAGAGGGGAAGGTACCTAGAGATTGACGGAAAGCGTGTATAGTCCCTTTATATAAAGGGAAGGGGGACAAAAGAGATAGTAAAAATTATAGAGGAATAAGTTTACTATGCCAGGAAAAGTGTACGGTAGGGTTATTATTATTAAAAGAATTAGAGTTAAGACAGAATGTAGAATTGCGGATGAGCAAGGAGGTTTTAGAGTGGGTAGGGGATGTGTAGATCAAGTGTTTACATTGAAGCATATATGTGAGCAGTATTTAGATATAGATAGGGAAGTTTTTATTGCATTTATGGATTTAGAAAAGGCATATGATAGAGCGGATAGGGGAGCAATGTGGCAGATGTTGCAAGTATATGGAATAGGTGGTAAGTTACTAAATGCTGTAAAGAGTTTTTATCAGGATAGTGAGGCTCAGGTTAGGGTGTGTAGAAGAGAGGGAGACTACTTCCCGGTAAAAGTAGGTCTTAGCAGGGATGTGTAATGTCACCATGGTTGTTTAATATATTTATAGATGGGGTTGTAAAAGAAGTAAATGCTAGGGTGTTGGGGAGAGGGGTGGGATTAAATAATGGGTAATTAAATACATAATGGGAAGTGACACAGTTACTTTTTGCTGTTGATACTGTGTTTATGAGTGATTCTAAAGAAAAATTGCAAAGGTTAGTGGACGAATTTGGGAATGTGTGTAAAGGTAGAAAGTTTAAAGTGAACATAGAAAAGAGTAAGGTGATGAGAGTATCAAATGATTTAGATAAAGAAAAATTGGATATCAAATTGGGGAGGAGGAGTATGGAAGAAGTGAATGTTTTCAGATATTTGGGAGTTGACGTGTCAGTGGATGGATTTATGAAGGATGAGGTTAATCATAGAACTGATGAGGGAAAAAAGGTGAGTGGTGCACTGAGGTATATGTGGAGGCAAAAAATGTTATCTATGGAGGCAAAGAAGGGAATGTATGAAAGTACAGTAGTACCAACACTCTTATATGGGTGTGAAGCTTGGGTTGTAAATGCAGCAGCGAGGAGGCGGTTGGAGGCAGTGGAGATGTCCTGTCTAAGGGCAATGTGTGGTGTAAATATTATGCAGAAAATTCGAAGTGTGGAAATTAGGAGAAGGTGTGGAGTTAATAAAAGTATTAGTCAGAGGGCTGAAGAGGGGTTGTTGAGGTGGTTTGGTCATTTAGAGAGAATAGATCAAAGTAGAATGATATGGAGAGCGTATAAATCTGTAGGGGAAGGAAGGCGGGGTAGGGGTCGTCCTCGAAAAGGTTGGAGGGAGGGGGTTAAAGAGGTGTTGTGGGCGAGGGGTTTGGACTTCCAGCAAGCGTGCGTGAGCGTGTTAGATAGGAGTGAATGGAGACAAATGGTATTTGAGACTTGACGATCTGTTGGAGTGTGAGCAGGGTAATATTTAGTGAAGGGATTCAGGGAAACCAGTTATTTTATATAACCGGACTTAAGTCCTGGAAATGGGAAGTACAATGCCTGCATTCTAAAGGAGGGGTTTGGGATATTGGCAGTTTGGAGAGATATATTGTGTATTTTTATACGTACATACTTCTATGCTGTTGTATTCTGGGCGCCTCTGCAAAAACAGTGATTATTTGTGAGTGAGGTGAAAGTGTTGAATTATGATGAAAGCATTTTCTTTTTAGGGATTTTCTTTCTCTTTGGGTCACCCTGCCTCTGTGGGAGACGGTCGACTTGTTGAACATATATATATATATATATATATATATATATATATATATATATATATATATATATATATATATATATATATATATATATATATATACATATATATATATATATATATATATATATATATATATATATATATATATATATATATATATATATATATATATATATATATATATATATATATATATATATATATATATATATATATATATATATATATATATATATGTCGTGCCGAATAGGCAGAACTTGCGAACTTGGCTTAAATAGCAACGCTCATCTTGCCATATACGACAAGCGAAAATTTGTGTATGCAATAATTTCACCAAACTCATTCTGAACCTAACGAAAAAAATATATTTCACTGTGTTTGTTTAGTATTAAATTATTGTATACAAATCTAAAATATATTTAGTTGGGTTAGGCTAAAATAAATTGCGCTTGTTATAATAAGGTTAGGTAAGTTTTCTAAGTTCCTTTTGGTGCAAAATTAAAAATTTTTACATCAACATTAATGAAAAAAATATATCTTTAAACGTATAAGAGAAAATTTTAGAAAGGACTTAATTTTAAATGAGTTCTTGCTAATTGACCAGTTTTACATATTCGGAAGGACATATATATATATATATATATATATATATATATATATATATATATATATATATATATATATATATATATATATATATATATATATATATATATATATATATATATATATATATATATATATATACATATATATATATATATATATATATATATATATATATATATATATATATATATATATATATATATATATATATATATATATATATATATGTAATTGTTTTACATGATGGTAGGATTCCTGGTGTCTTTTGTCTGTCTCATAAATATGTAAGATTACAGGTACGTCTTGCTACTTCTACTTACACTTAGGTCACACTACACATACATGTACACGTTTATTTATACACACTCATCTGAGTTTTCTTTGATTTTATCTTAATAGTTCTTGGTCTTATTACTTTTCCTTTTATATCCATGGGCAGTGGAATAAGAATCTTTCCTCCGTAAGCCATGCGTGTTGTAAAAGTCAACTAAAATGCCGGGAACAATGGGCTAGTAACCCCTTTTCCTGTAAAGACTACTAAAAAGAATAAGAAGAAGAAAATTGTCAAAGTGGGAAGTCTGAATGTGAGTGGATGTTGTGCAAATGATAAGAAAGAGATGATTGTGGATGTTATGAATGAGAAGAAACTGGATGTCCTGGCTTTAAGTGAAACAAAGCTGAAGGGGGTGGGAGAGTTTCAATGGAGAGGAATAAATGGGATTAGGTCAGGGGTTTCAAATAGAGTTAGAGCTAAAGAAGGAGTAGCAATAATGTTGAAGGATAAGCTATGGCAGGAAAAGAGGGACTACAAATGTATAAATTCAAGGATTATGTGGAGTAAAATAAAGATTGGATGTGAAAAGTGGGTTATAGTAAGCGTGTATGCACCTGGAGAAGAGAGAAGTGTAGAAGAAGAGAGAGATTCTGGGAAATGTTGAGTGAATGCGTGGGGAGTTTTGAATCAAGTGTGAGAGTAATGGTGGTTGGGGATTTCAATGCTAAAGTGGGTAAAAATTTTATGGAGGGAGTAGTAGGTAAATTTGGGGTGCCAGGGGTAAATGTAAATGGGGAGCCTTTAATTGAGCTATGTGTAGAAAGAAATTTTGTAATAAGTAATACATATTTTATGAAAAAGAGGATAAATAAATATACAAGGTATGATGTAGCACGTAATGAAAGTAGTTTGTTAGATTATGTATTGGTGGATAAAAGGTTGATGGGTAGGCTCCAGGATGTACATGTTTATAGAGGGGCAACTGATATATCGGATCATTATTTAGTTGTAGCTACAGTTAGAGTAAGAGGTAGATGGGAAAAGAGGAAGGTGGCAACAACAAGTAAGAGGGAGGTGAAAGTGTATAAACTAAGGGAGGAGGAAGTTCGGGCGAGATATAAGCGACTATTGGCAGAAAGGTGGGCTAGTGCAAAGATGAGTAGTGGGGGGGTTGAAGAGGGTTGGAATAGTTTTAAAAATGCAGTATTAGAATGTGGGGCAGAAGTTTGTGGTTATAGGAGGGTGGGGGCAGGAGGAAAGAGGAGTGATTGGTGGAATGATGAAGTAAAGGGTGTGATAAAAGAGAAAAAGGTAGCTTACGAGAGGTTTTTACAAAGCAGAAGTGTTATAAGAAGAGCAGAGTATATGGAGAGTAAAAGAAAGGTGAAGAGAGTGGTGAGAGAGTGCAAAAGGAGAGCAGATGAAAGAGTGGGAGAGGCACTGTCAAGAAATTTTAATGAAAATAAGAAAAAAATTTGGAGTGAGTTAAACAAGTTAAGAAAGCCTAGGGAAAGTATGGATTTGTCAGTTAAAAACAGAGTAGGGGAGTTAGTAGATGGGGAGAGGGAGGTATTAGGTAGATGGCGAGAATATTTTGAGGAACTTTTAAATGTTAAGGAAGAAAGGGAGGCGGTAATTTCATGCACTGGCCAGGGAGGTATACCATCTTTTAGGAGTGAAGAAGAGCAGAATGTAAGTGTGGTGGAGGTACGTGAGGCATTACGTAGAATGAAAGGGGGTAAAGCAGCTGGAACTGATGGGATCATGACAGAAATGTTAAAAGCAGGGGGGGATATAGTGTTGGAGTGGTTGGTACTTTTGTTTAATAAATGTATGAAAGAGGGGAAGGTACCTAATGATTGGCGGAGAGCATGTATAGTCCCTTTATATAAAGGGAAAGGGGACAAAAGAGATTGTAAAAATTATAGAGGAATAAGTTTACTGAGTATACCAGGAAAAGTATACGGTAGGGTTATAATTGAAAGAATTAGAGGTAAGACAGAATGTAGAATTGCGGATGAGCAAGGAGGTTTTAGAGTGGGTAGGGGATGTGTAGATCAAGTGTTTACATTGAAGCATATATGTGAGCAGTATTTAGATAAAGGTAGGGAAGTTTTTATTGCATTTATGGATTTAGAAAAGGCATATGATAGATTGGATAGAGGAGCAATGTGGCAGATGTTGCAAGTATATGGAATAGGTGGAAAGTTACTAAATGCTGTAAAGAGCTTTTATGAGGATAGTGAGGCTCAGGTTAGGATGTGTAGAAGAGAGGGAGAATACTTCCCGGTAAAAGTAGGTCTTAGACAGGGATGTGTAATGTCACCATGGTTGTTTAATATATTTATAGATGGGGTTGTAAAAGAAGTAAATGCTAGGGTGTTCGGGAGAGGAGTGGGATTAAATTATGGGGAATCAAATTCAAAATGGGAATTGACACAGTTACTTTTTGCTGATGATACTGTGCTTATGGGAGATTCTAAAGAAAAATTGCAAAGGTTAGTGGATGAGTTTGAGAATGTGTGTAAAGGTAGAAAGTTGAAAGTGAACATAGAAAAGAGTAAGGTGATGAGGGTATCAAATGATTTAGATAAAGAAAAATTGGATATCAAATTGGGGAGGAGGAGTATGGAAGAAGTGAATGTTTTCAGATACTTGGGAGTTGACGTGTCGGCGGATGGATTTATGAAGGATGAGGTTAATCATAGAATTGATGAGGGAAAAAAGGTGAGTGGTGCGTTGAGGTATATGTGGAGTCAAAAAACGTTATCTATGGAGACAAAGAAGGGAATGTATGAAAGTATAGTAGTACCAACACTCTTATATGGATGTGAAGCTTGGGTGGTAAATGCAGCAGCGAGGAGACGGTTGGAGGCAGTGGAGATGTCCTGTCTAAGGGCAATGTGTGGTGTAAATATTATGCAGAAAATTCGGAGTGTGGAAATTAGGAGAAGGTGTGGAGTTAATAAAAGCATTAGTCAGAGGGCAGAAGAGGGGTTGTTGAGGTGGTTTGGTCATTTAGAGAGAATGGATCAAAGTAGAATGACATGGAAAGCATATAAATCTATAGGGGAAGGAAAGAGGGGTAGGGGTCGTCCTCGAAAGGGTTGGAAAGAGGGGGTAAAGGAGGTTTTGTGGGAGAGGGGCTTGGACTTCCAGCAAGCGTGCATGAGCGTGTTAGATAGGAGTGAATGGAGACGAATGATACTTGGGACCTGACGATCTGTTGGAGTGTGAGCAGGGTAATATTTAGTGAAGGGATTCAGGGAAACCGGTTATTTTCATATAGTCGGACTTGAGTCCTGGAAATGGGAAGTACAATGCCTGCACTTTAAAGGAGGGGTTTGGGATATTGGCAGTTTGGAGGGATATGTAGTGTATCTTTATACGTATATGCTTCTAAGCTGTTGTATTCTGAGCACCTCTGCAAATGCAGTGATAATGTGTGAGTGTGGTGAAAGTGTTGAATGAT
>NC_091303.1:39969363-39992513 GCF_038502225.1 Cherax quadricarinatus | reverse complement strand
TGCTCTCACCCACTCTTGTGACACGCGCGCCACCCAGCGGGAGTGGTCGTCACTCCTCACCGCCACGTCTTACCTTGCAAAAATATCTGTCCATGTCAGGAAAGGACCCAGTCCTTGAGGCACCGGTGAGGACGCTTTCCATTGTCCTGTGGTAGTCCCTTGTAGCTAACAGAGGTTTCAACTTAGAGTGAAGGTTCTTGTCAGCACTCACTCAGTGACCAACTTCACTTTAAAGGAAGCTGTAGCTAGGCTCCCTCAATACCTCTGGCTCTCACTATCTTGCGCAACCCTATACAAGCTTGCCTTCACACCGTGTGTCATATCAGAGAGAGAGGGAGAAAAAGATAAAGAAATCGATTTTTTTCCGGATATTTGGCGGTTGCTGGCGAGTAATCCGCCTGGATAATCAGTCACACGTGGTGCAAATATGAATGGCAGAGTGTGGGGAGGAACTGGCCTTGTAAAAGTTAAAGCTTCGACCTGTGCTGCGATAACAAGTGGTTGACCTGTGCTGGAAGACAAGGTGATACGTCTGTTGGGAAATGTTTCATATAATTTCCTTTACAGTTGGTAGTTACAGAAGTAGAGCTATGCTTGTAATGTGCTGTCAGCTTTAATTTGTGGATACCTTTTTGCTTGTACTGTATGTGTGTGTGTGTGTGTGTGTGTGTGTGTGTGTGTGTGTGTGTGTGTGTGTGTGTGTGTGTGTGTGTGTGTGTGTGTGTGTGTGTGTTTGTGTGTGTGCTCCTGTGTGTGTGCCCGTGTGTGTGCCCGTGTGTGTGCCCGTGTGTGTGCCCGTGTGTGTGCCCATGTGTGTGCCTGTGTGTATATATATATATATATATATATATATATATATATATATATATATATATATATATATATATATATATATATATATATATATATATATATATATATATATTAATGCAACTAGGAACAATAGTGTAGTATAGTTATGGAGAGGCAGGTGCGAGGGAGAAGACTGTTTAGAACTTTAGGATGCGCTTGACACAGCTGTCAACTACTTATGCTCGTTCACGCACTGTTCAAGGCATAGTGATCTCTATCATACCTACTTCTAAATCTGCGTATGGAATCTGCTTCCACCACTTCATCAGGGTGTTTCACTACTTCACAATTCTCACCCAAAAAAAGTACTTTCTTATCTTCCTTTGATATTTTTTTTGCATGAATTGTTTCCATTTTTGCCGTGTTTTCCACTGTTTCCTCTTTTCAAAGAATGTGTCTGTCTGTTCTACCTACTTTTCTATGTACCATTAACGTCGTGATCACGTCTATCCTATCTGCTTTCTCTCTACTTCCCTATGTATCTTAAACGTCGTGATCACGTTTATCCTGAGTTTTCTTCCTTTCAGTGCTGCAAGAATTAGCTCACTTGCAGGTTATTCCTTTTTTTTTTATCTCTGCGACTAGGCTCGTGCCATATGTCTGAACCTTCTTAAATTTCAGGATATGATTGTTTACGTTTGTGCTCTGTGTTGGTGCCCAGTGTTCTGCGTCCCACTTATGTTATAGTCTAGGTTCTGAAAAATTCTTTTGTTGAAGTATGTAAATATTCTTTAGTTTGTCTGATGCGCACACACTGCCGTTGTTATTTGGTTAATGTGCACTTACAGTAATATGTTTGGAGGTGTTATGCATACCCCAAACTCCTTTCTGTGAGATTTGCTGTCATCTGTCTATATTCTATCCGGCTTTCTCTTTCACCGATTTTCATAACCTTTCGCATCTTGATGTAGTTCTGTAGTCATCATTCTGACCCTTCGTACAGTTTTTCCAGGTCAGCTTGTTTCCTTTTCCTATCTCCTTCGTTATTTATTTTCCTCCTCAGTTCTATGTTGTCTACAAAAAGGGGTACGTAATGCTCAATCTCACTAGGCTTGTCGTTTACTTATATCAGAAACAGTACCAGTTTCAGTAAGAGTCCTTATGGTGCATTATTCTTCATGCTCGTCCATTCAGATACCTCTTCTCGGACCATCACTCTCTCTCTGTTTAAGAAGAGTGTCAAATGCCATCCATTTTTCTCCTGTATAAATCCTTCTTATCCTGTTCTAGAAATCCAGCAGGTGTACTCATATGTACTCACCTATATGTGGTTGTAGGGGTCCAGTTACACAGCTCCTGTGTGTGTGTGTGTGTGTGTGTGTGTGTGTACTCACCTATTTGTACTCACCTATTTGTGGTTGCAGGGGTCGAGTCCTAGCTCCTGGCCCCGCCTCTTCACCGGTTGCTACTAGGCCCTCTCCCCGCTCCATGAGCTTTATCAAACCTCGTCTTAAAACTGTGTATGGTTCCTGCCTCCACTACGTCGTTTTCTAGGCTATTCCACTTCCTTACAACTCTATGACTGAAGAAATACTTCCTACTATCTCTCTGACTCATTTGTGTCTTCAACTTCCAATTGTGGCCTCTTGTTTCTGTGTCCCCTCCCTGGAACATCCTGTCTTTGTCCACCTTGTCTATTCCACGCAGTATTTTATATGTCGTTATCATGTCTCCCCTGACCCTCCTGTCCTCCAGTGTCGTCAGGCCGATTTCCCTTAATCTTTCTTCATAGGACATTCCCCTTAGCTCTGGAACTAACCTTGTCGCAAACCTTTGTACTTTCTCTAGTTTCTTGACGTGCTTTATCAAGTGCGGGTTCCAAACAGGTGCTGCATACTCCAGTATGGGCCTGACATACACGGTGTACAGTGTCTTGAATGATTCCTTACTAAGGTATCGGAATGCTGTTCTCAGGTTTGCCAGGCGCCCATATGCTGCAGCAGTTATCTGATTGATGTGTGCTTCCGGAGACATGCTCGGTGTTATACTCACCCCAAGATCTTTCTCCTTGAGTGAGGTTTGCAGTCTTTGGCCACCTAGCCTATACTCTGTCTGTGGTCTTCTGTGCCCTTCCCCTATCTTCATGACTTTGCATTTGGCAGGATTAAATTCGAGAAGCCATTTGCTGGACCAGGTGTCCAGTCTGTCCAGGTCTCTTTGAAGTCCTGCCTGGTCCTCATCAGATTTAATTCTCCTCATTAACTTCACATCATCTGCAAACAGGGACACTTCTGAGTCTAACCCTTCCGTCATGTCGTTCACATATACCAAAAATAGCACTGGTCCTAGGACCGACCCCTGTGGGACCCCGCTCGTCACAGGTGCCCACTGTGATACATCATTACGTACCATGACTCGTTGTTGCCTCCCTGTCAGGTATTCTCTGATCCATTGCAGTGCCCTTCCTGTTATATGCGCCTGATGCTCTAGCTTCTGCACTAATCTCTTGTGAGGAACTGTGTCAAAGGCCTTCTTGCAGTCCAAGAAGATGCAATGAACCCACCCCTCTCTCTCTTGTCTTACTTCTGTTATTTTATCATAAAACTCCAGAAGGTTTGTGACACAGGATTTGCCTTCCGTGAATCCGTGCTGGTTGACATTTATACTCCTGTTCCGTTCCAGGTGCTCCACCACTCTCCTCCTGATAATCTTCTCCATAATTTTGCATACTATACACGTCAATGACACAGGTCTATAGTTTAGTGCCTCTTTTCTGTCTCCTTTTTTGAAAATGGGAACTACATTTGCCGTCTTCCATACCTCAGGTAGTTGCCCAGTTTCCAGGGATGTGTTGAAGATTGTGGTAAGTGGCACGCACAACATATCTGCTCCCTCTCTAAGGACCCACGGAGAGATGTTGTCTGGTCCCATTGCCTTTGAGGTATCGATGTCCCTTAGCAGTTTCTTCACCTCCTCCTCATCTGTATGTATGTCGTCCAACACTTGTTGGTGTATTCCTTGCTGGTGTCCCCATCTGGTCTGTCCCCCCAGAGTCCTTCCTGTCTCTACTGTAAATACTTCCTTAAATCTCGTGTTGAGCTCCTCACATACCTCTTGATCGTTTCTTGTGAGCTCTCCACCTTCTTTCCTCAGCCTTATCACCTGGTCCTTGACTGTGTGTGTGTGTGTGTGTGTGTGTGTGTGTGTGTGTGTGTGTGTGTGTGTGTGTGTGTGTGTATTTGTGTGTGTATTTGTGTGTGTATGAGTGCGTGTGTGATCTTTTCTTCTCCTCTCCCTACCTCTTTTCCTTTCCTATTTTTCTTTGTCTTACTTTCTTCTGCCTAGGTGCTTTCTCTCCTTCAGTTGTTTGTCCTGTGCTTTTGGTCCCACCCTTGTGGGTCATTACCTCTCTAACAGCGCTCCTTTTTCTTGTCCCTAGACTTATTCCACTTCTACTGTTACTACTAGGTACTGCACTGCTACTGCTACTGCTGCTGTACTGCTGCTGCTGCTGTACTGCTGCTGCTGCTGTGCTGCTGCTGCTGCTGCTGCTGCTGGTGCTGCTGCTGCTGCTGCTGGTGCTGCTGCTGCTGCTGCTGTGCTGCTGCTGCTGCTGCTGCTGCTGCTGTGTGTTCTGCTGCTGCTGCTGCTGCTGTGCTGCTGCTGTTGCTACTGCTGTTGCTGCTGCTGCTGCTGCTGCTGGTTGCTGCTGTTGCTGCTGCTGCTGCTGCTGCTGCTATTGCTGCTGCTGCTGCTGCTGCTGCTGCTGCTGCTGCTGCTGCTGCTGCTGCTGCTGCTGCTGCTGCTGCTTGGTATTGCTGCTGCTGCTTGCTGCTGCTGTTGCTGCTGCTGCTGTGTGTTCTGCTGCTGCTGCTGTGCTGCTGCTGTGCTGCTGCTGCTGCTGCTATTGGTGCTGCTGCTGTGTACTGCTGCTGCTGTTGCTGCTGCTGCTGCTACTGTGCTGCTGCTGCTACTGCTGCTGCTGCTGCTGCTGCTGTTGCTGCTGCTGCTGTTGCTGCTGCTGCTGCTGCTGCTGCTGCTGCTGCTGTTGCGACTGCTGCTACTGCTGTGTACTGCTACTGCTGCTGTTACTACTGGTACTGCTGCTGCTACTGCTACTACCACTACTACTACTATTATTGCTCTCTTTACTCCCCCTTACAGTTTCTTTTGCCCTACCTCTCCTCTACTACTTCCACTATAGGGAAAAATTTCTCAGAAAAGGGGTATAGGGCCCCTCTACCCTCTCAGAAAGGGCACATGACGTCTTGCTTGCTTCTGGTCAGTAATTGATGTCATATGTGGCTTCCGTACCAGAGCGTGGTCACGTATGCGCCACCTCTGCGGAGTAGTGTTTGTGTAATACAGAATGTCATAGAATTGAGAAAAAGGACTCTCTTTGCTTAGCAGGAAAATTATGGAAAACTCTGAACCTACTTTATTTACAAGTTGAGGCTATCATAAACTATCGTCTATGCCCAGACAGCAAGAAATCAAGCATCTACTGTTGCAGTGTTTAGCAAGGAAGGGAAATAAAGCTGAATTCAGCAGATCCTTTGCGGGAGGGCGCGTAGGGCGGAAACTGCGGCAGGGGCGATCACATTGATTTAAAACCTTGTACAAGGAACTCGTGCTTCACGTTAGCAGAACAGACAAAGACACTAGTGATTCGCGTGTTTCTGTAAATCAAAGACAATCTCAACATTCGCGGTAGAACAATTACAGTGAAGTGTACTCATCTTCCTGTTTAACATTACCGTGAGAGAAACAAGATTGAAAGACAGTGTAGTTCCCTCTACACTACAAGTGGATTGTGTAATGCGTGTGTGCTTGTGCTTAGTATCTTAGTATCTTAGTTGT
Organism: Cherax quadricarinatus; assembly: GCF_038502225.1. Classification (NCBI taxonomy): domain Eukaryota; kingdom Metazoa; phylum Arthropoda; class Malacostraca; order Decapoda; family Parastacidae; genus Cherax; species Cherax quadricarinatus. The sequence goes on along the minus strand of NC_091303.1, from coordinate 39,986,861 downwards.
GCTTTTGTGGCTCCAGTATCAGCTTTTGATTATGATTCTTAACTGGGTATGACCGGTTTCATTCCTTGTTTTGTGTGCCCTGTCATACTTGTCCTTAAATTTGTGCGTAGAATTTGCCCCACGCCTTCATTCAGGTTATTTACCTTCCAGTTTCCTTTCTATTTCTTGTCCACCGTGTCTAGTATATTTTATGTCGTTACGAAGGGTCCTTCTATTATTTAAAATTATGAGCTTTAATCCCTCTGGAACTCATCTCCTTGAGAACCTGTACACTTCTAGCAGTTTTTGAACACACTTGATCAGGTGTGGTTCCACACTAGGTGTTGCATATTTGTGTCAAATTTACGTCTGTGACTCATTCTTGAGGTTCTTGTACATCGTCCGTGTATTATAAGATTTTACTTGATTTGCATCTCTGTTTCTATTTATGACCAGGTCATGCATTCCTGTCTATATATAACTCCGGTTTTTTTTTTTAATTCTGGGTTTATCGTACACTAACGTCCTTTATCTTTCTAGATATCTTCTGTTTTAGTTTTTCATCTCTCGTTTCATTTTATCCTCAGCCAATCAATATTAAATTACCTTCAATTTTCATATTGTCAATTTCATATTGAATTTCTGCATTATAAGTGTTTCTACCTCAGTCAGATGTCCCTCCACACTCACCGTCTCTTTTCCTCAGTGGTAGCAGCTCCTACCTTAGTCACCAACCTGCTCCTCGTCTGAATCCACTCCGTTGTCCTCACCAACTTCCTATCTTTTAGGCAGGACTCAAGAAGGCTTTTACTTCCTTCATACTCTGTGAACCAAGTGATTCCTTGGGTTAGAATTATAGATGAGTGATGTTCTTTATCCTGCCCCCTAAGGGAACTTGTTTAGTTTTTATTTTAGATCGTTGTTGTCCTTCAATCTGTCGTAGCTGCTCTCTGTTATCCACCTTTAGGGAAGTGTGATAGGGACGGGAGGGGAAGGGGTCGGGGAAGGGGTCATTTGTTGTTGAAATGCGTCCCCACCGTCTAGTCAGCTTATCTGACCGTTTTACACATTTTTCTTGCAACTTGGCACCCCGCCCTCTCAGCGCTACTTCAGATACACACTTACTGCTTATGTGTTTGGGTTTGGGTGTATGCAAACACACACATGTACACACACTACGTGTGTGTGCATCAAGAAATCAGAGAAAGTGCAAAGGTTTGCACAAGACTAGTTCCAGAGCTAAGGGGAATGTCCTACAGAAGAAAGGTTAAAGGGAAATCTGCCTGACGATACTGGAGGACAGGGGTGTTAAGTGAGACATGATAACGACATACAAAATACTACGAGGAATTGACAAAGGTAGGCGTGTGTGTGTGTGTGTGTGTGTGTGTGTGTGTGTGTGTGTGTGTGTGTGTGTGTGTGTGTGTGTGTGTGTGTGTGTGTGTGTGTGTGTGTGTGTGTGTGTGTGTGTGTGTGTGTGTGTGCGTGTGTGTGTGTGTACTCACCTAGTTACCTAGTTGTATTCACCTAGTTGAGGTTGCAGGGGTCGAGTCCAAGCTCCTGGCCCCGCCACTTCACTGGTCGCTACTAGGTCACTCTCCCTGAACCATGAGCTTTATCGTACCTCTGCTTAAAGCTATGTATGGATCCTGCCTCCACTACATCGCTTCCCAAACTATTCCACTTCCTGACTACTCTGTGGCTGAAGAAATACTTCCTAACATCCCTTTGATTCATCTGTGTCTTCAGCTTCCAACTGTGTCCCCGTGTTGCTGTGTCCAGTCTCTGGAACATCCTGTCTTTGTCCACCTTGTCAATTCCTCTCAGTATTTTGTAAGTCGTTATCATGTCCCCCCTATCTCTCCTGTCCTCCAGTGTCGTCAGGTTGATTTCCCTTAACCTCTCCTCGTAGGACATACCTCTTAGCTCTGGGACTAGTCTTGTTGCAAACCTTTGCACTTTCTCAAGTTTCTTTACATGCTTGGCTAGGTGTGGGTTCCAAACTGGTGCCGCATGCTCCAATATGGGCCTAACGTACACGGTGTACAGGGTCCTGAAAGATTCCTTATTAAGATGTCGGAATGCTGTTCTGAGGTTTGCCAGGCGCCCATATGCTGCGGCAGTTATTTGGTTGATGTGCGCTTCAGGAGATGTGCCTGGTGTTATACTCACCCCAAGATCTTTTTCCTTGAGTGATGTTTGTAGTCTCTGGCCCCCTAGACTGTACTCCGTCTGCGGTCTTCTTTGCCCTTCCCCAATCCTCATGACTTTGCACTTGGTGGGATTGAACTCCAGGAGCCAGTTGCTGAACCAGATCTGCAGCCTGTCCAGATCCCTTTATGTTTCTGCCTGGTCTTCGATCGAATGAACTCTTCTCATCAACTTCACGTCATCTGCAAACAGGGACACCTCGGAGTTTATTCCTTCCGTCATGTCGTTCACAAATACCAGAAACAGCACTGGTCCTAGGACTGACCCCTGTGGGACCCCGCTGGTCACAGGTGCCCACTCTGACACCTCGCCACGTACCATTACTCGCTGCTGTCTTCCTGACAAGTATTCCCTGATCCATTGCAGTGCCTTCCCTGTTATCCCTGCTTGGTCCTCCAGTTTTTGCCCTAATCTCTTGTGTGGTACTGTGTCAAACGCCTTCTTGCAGTCCAAGAAAATGCAATCCACCCACCCCTCTCTCTCTTGTCTTACTGCTGTCACCATGTAATAGAACTCCAGTAGGTTTGTGACACAGGATTTCCCGTCTCTGAAACCATGTTGGCTGCTGGTGATGAGATCATTCCTTTCTAGATGTTCCACCATTCTTCTCCTGACAATCTTTTCTATGATTTTGCATGCTATACATGTCAGTGACACTGGTCTGTAGTTTAGTGCTTCATGTCTGTCTCCTTTTTTAAAGATTGGGACCACATTTGCTGTCTTCCATGCCTCAGGCAATCTCCCTGTTTCGATAGATGTATTGAATATTGTTGTTAGGGGTACACATAGCGCCTCTGCTCCCTCTCTCAGGACCCATGGAGAGATGTTATCTGGCCCCATTGCCTTTGAGGTATCTAGCTCACTCAGAAGCCTCTTCACTTCTTCCTCGGTTGTGTGTACTGTGTCCAGCACATGGTGGTGTACCCCACCTCTCCGTCTTTCTGGAGCCCCTTCTGTCTCCTCTGTGAACACTTCTTTGAATCTCTTGTTGAGTTCCTCACATACTTCACGGTCATTTCTTGTTGTCTCTCCTCCTTCCTTCCTTAGCCTGATTACCTGGTCCTTGACGGTTGTTTTCTTCCTGATGTGGCTGTATAACAGCTTCGGGTCAGATTTGGCTTTTGCTGTTATGTCGTTTTCATATTAACGTTGGGCCTCCCTTCTTATCTGTGCATATTCGTTTCTGGCTCTACGACTGTTCTCCTTATTCTCCTGGGTCCTTTGCCTTCTATATTTCTTCCATTCCCTAGCACACTTGGTTTTTGCCTCCTTGCATCTTTGGGTGAACCATGGGCTCTTCCTGGCTTTTTCATTATTCCTGTTACCCTTGGGTACAAACCTCTCCTCAGCCTCCTTGCACATTGTTGCTACATATTCCATCATCTCATTAACTGGCTTCCCTGCCAGTCCTCTGTCCCACTGAACCTCATTCAGGAAGTTCCTCATTCCTGTGTAGTCCCCTTTTCTGTAGTTTGGTTTCATTTGTCCTGGCCTTCCTGCTTCCCCCTCCACTTGTAGCTCTACTGTGTATTCGAAGCTCAAAACCACATGATCGCTGGCCCCAAGGGGTCTTTCATATGTGATGTCCTCAATATCTGCACTACTCAAGGTGAATACTAAGTCCAGTCTTGCTGGTTCATCCTCTCCTCTCTCTCTTGTAGTGTCCCTTACATGTTGGTACATGAAGTTTTCCAGTACCACCTCCATCATCTTAGCCCTCCATGTATCTTGGCCCCCATGTGGGTCCAAGTTCTCCCAATCGATCTCCTTGTGGTTAAAGTCACCCATGATCAGGAGCTTTGCCCTGCATGCATGAGCTCTTCTAGCCCACTCTAGCCAGTGTGTCAAGCCATCGCTCTATTGCTCTCGTCGTACTCTTGCCTTGGCCTCCTGCTGTTCTGTGGTGGGTTATACATCACTGCTATTACCACCTTGGGACCTCCAGAGTGAAGTGTTCCCGCTATGTGATCACTTTCTTTTCCGCTGTCTCCTCTCTCCAGCTCATCAAAATTCCATCGGTGTTTGATCAGCAATGCCACTCCTCCACCCCCCCTGTTCCGTCTGTCTTTCCTCAGGATTTTGTATCCCGTTGGAAAGATGGCATCTGTTATCATACCTGTAAGCTTGGGTTCTGTGAGAGCTATGATGTCCGGTGATGCTTCTTTGACTCTTTCATGCCACTCCTCCCACTTATTTGTTATTCCATCAGCGTTTGTGTACCATACCTTCAGTTTCCTTTCCAACACTGTGGTTTGGGGGGCCTGTGAGGGTGGGAGACCTGGTGGCATACTGTGGGATTCTATAGCTCAGTGTTGGGTGTTGGGTGTGTTGGGATGGTGTGATAGGTTGTATGATTCTGAGAATAGTTGTGTGTGTGCTTGCCCTTGTTGTTCTGTTCTGCTCTGACTGACCTCTGCTGGTTCCATCCTTTTCTCTTTTCCTAGCTCCTTTCGCTTTTTTGTCCTCTCCCTCAGCTGCTGTCATTCTCATTTTGTTCTCTCTCTCTCTAGGAACACCCTCTTGTACTCTTCCGAGTATTTCAATCGTGGTTTCTCTTGGAGGATCCTGTTCCGCACTGTTTCCGTCCTGAGAATCAGCTTGATTGGTCAGTTTCTCCCCTTCGAGTACCCCCTATTCTCTGAAAATTTTGAATCTCGTCCATCCTCTCTTCACCTATTTCCGTGATGATTTTCTCAATCTCCTTTCTTTCTTCCTGCTGCCTTTTTAGTGTGTGTTCTTTCCTCTCTCCTGAAGCCCATGGATAAACACTGATTTTGCCCTTTCTTCCTCCCATTGCCTCACCCTCTGTGACTCTGGATCCTGCCTGTATGTGGTCAGTTTCTCCCTTGATTTTCCAGTGGCTCTTGATAGCCTGGTTGTGCCTCAGCATTCGACCTATCACCCTCTCCATCTGCAACCAGCTGTTCTTCCTTTCCTCCTTGGTCCTCCATGGCAGGCTGATATGACCTTAGCATAATTCATAATTCCTTCCTTCCTGTTCGGCCTCGCAACTTCATATGCTGTGTCTTCTCTAGTCACTGCCCCTGTAACTCTCTTCTTCAGCCTATTTATCTCAACTTCTAGGACCCTTATCTTGGCTACTGCAGTTTCGACTTGTGCCTCCCAATTCTTTGTCTCCTTCTCCAACCTCTTTTCCAATTTCACAGAGCTCTTTCTCCATTTTTTCAGAAAGCTCTCTAATTTTCTCTCCCACTCTTGTTCCATCCTTTTCCACTGCTCCTCCATCCTCCTCCCTACAGAACCATTCTCATCTGATCCTTGGTTCCTGCGAGTCCCCACCATTTTTTTTTTTTTTTGTTTTTTTTTTTTTTGTGAGAGAGAGAGAAAGGGAAGGTAGGAGGAGGAGAGAGAGTGAGGGAAAGGGGAAGGGGAGAGAGAGTGTGAGGGGAGGAAAGAGAGAAGAGGAGGAGGAAAGGAGAGAGAGGCGAGGAGGAGGCAGGAGAGAGAGAGAGAGAGAGAGAGAGAGAGAGAGAGAGAGAGAGAGAGAGAGAGGAAGGAGAGAGGGGAGGGGATAGTGAGAAGGAAGGGGAAGAGAGGAGTGAGGAGTGAGGGGAGAGAGAGTGAGGGAGGGTGGAGGAGGGGAGGGTTAGAGGGATGGGGGGAAGAGGGAGAGAGGGGGAAGAGCAAGAGAGAGAGGGAGGAGGGGAGAGAGGGAGAGAGAGAGGAGGGAGGGAGGGGAGTGAGAGAGAGGGGAGAGAGAGTGAAGGGAAGAGTAGGAGAGGGAGAGAGTTGGGGAGAGGAAAGAGGGGAGAGAGAGCAAGAGAGAGAGAGAGAGAGAGAGAGAGAGAGAGAGAGAGAGAGAGAGAGAGAGAGAGAGAGAGAGAGGGGAGAGAGGGGGAGGGGAGGGGAGAGAGATGGAAGAGCAAAGAGGGGAGAGAGAGGGGCAGAGAGGGGGAGAAAGGGGGAAAGAGGGGGGAGATGGAAGGCGAGAGGGGAGAGAGGCTAGGGGGAGAGGGAGGGGAGGAGGGGAGAGAGATGGGGAAAGGGAGAGGAGGGAGAGATAATGGGAGGGGAGAGATGTTAGAGGGGGAGAGATGTTAGAGGGGGGGAGGTGTTAGAGGTAAGAGATGTTAGAGGGGAGAGATGGGAGAGGGAAGAGAGAGAGAGAGATAGGTAGAGAGTGATAGGTAGAGAGAGAGATATAGGTAAAGAGTGAGAAAGGTAGAGATAGGTCTCTACTTAGGATAGGAAGAGGGGGGGGAAAGGAGCAAGGTTCAGATGGTCAGTTCACAGGACGGTGTGAAATCCTGTGTGTGTGTGTTTGCGTGTACTACAGCTTATAAGTGCTTGTTCCTGTACTCACCTATTTGTACTCACCTATTTGTGGTTGCAGGGGTCGAGTCACAGCTCCTGGCCCCGCCTCTTCGCTGATTGCTACTAGGTCCTCTCTCTCCCTGCCCCATGAGCTCTATCATACCTCGCCTTAAAACTATGTATGGTTCCTGCCTCCACCACATCACTTTCTAGGCTATTCCATGGTCTGACTACTCTATGACTGAAGAAATACTTCCTAACATCCCTTTGATTCATCTGAGTCTTCAACTTCCAATTGTGACCTCTTGTGTCTGTGTCCCATCTCTGGAACATCCCGTCTTTGTCCACCTCGTCTATTCTGCGCAGTATTTTATATGTCGTTATCATGTCTCCCCTGACCCTCCTGGCCTCCAGTGTCGTCAGGCCGATTTCCCTCAACCTTTCTTCATAGGACAATCCCCGTAGCTCTGGGACTAGTCTTGTTGCAAACCTTTGCACTTTCTCTAATTTCTTGACGTGCTTGACTAGGTGTGGATTCCAAACTGGTGCTGCATACTCCAGTATGGGCCTGACGTAGATGGTGTACAGAGTCTTAAACGAATCCTTACTGAGGTATCGGAACGCTATCCGTAGGTTTGCCAGGTGCCCATATGCTGCAGCAGTTATCTGATTGATGTGCGCCTCAGGAGATATGCTCGGTGTTATACTCACCCCCAGATCTTTTTCCTTGAGTGAGGTTTGCAGTCTTTGGCCATCTAAACTATATTGTGTCTGCGGTCTTCTTTGCCCTTCCCCAATCTTCATGACTTTGCATTTGGCAGGGTTAAATTCAAGGAGCCAGTTGCTGGACCAGGCTTGTAGCCTGTCCAGATCTCTTTGTAGTCCTGCCTGATCCTCGTCCGATTCGATTCTTCTCATTAACTTCACATCGTCTGCAAACAAGGACACTTCTGAGTCTATCCCTTCCGTTATGTCGTTCACGTATACCAAGAACAGCACAGGTCCTAGGACTGACCCCTGTGGAACCCCGCTTGTCACAGGCGCCCACTCTGACACCTCGTCGCATACCATGACTCGTTGTTTCCTCCCTGTCAGATATTCTCTGATCCATTGCAGTGCCTTTCCTGTTATGTGTCGAAAGCCTTCTTGCAGTCCAAAAATACGCAGTCGATCCACCCCTCTCTCTCTTGTCTTACTTCTGTCACCTTGTCATAAAACTCTAGTAGGTTTGTGACACAGGATTTTCCTTCCCTGAAACCGTGCTGGTTGTCAATTATACACTTGTTTCTTTCCAGGTGCCCCACCACTCTCCTCCTGATGATCTTCTCCATGACCTTGCATACTATACACGTTAGAGATACAGGTCTGTAGTTTAGTGCCTCATGTCTGTCTCCCTTTTTAAAAATTGGGACTACATTTGCCATTTTCCATACCTCAGGGAGTTGCCCTGTTTCAAATGATGTGTTGAAGATCTTTGTTAATGGCTCACACAATATCTCTGCTCCCTCTTTAAGGACCCATGGAGAGATGTTGTCTGGTCCCACCGCCTTTGAGGTGTCAAGTTCGCATAGCAGCTTCTTCACCTCCTCCTTGGTTATATGTACCTCATCCAGCACTTGCTGGTGTGCCCCCCTGTTCTGATTTCTTGGAGTCCTACTGGTTTCCACTGTAAATACCTCTTTAAATCTTGTGTTGAGCTCCTGACATACATCTCGGTCGTTTCTTGTGAATTCCCCATCACCCTTCCTCAGTCTGATTACCTGGTCCTTGACTGTTGTTTTCCTCCTGATGTGGCTGTACAACAGCTTCGGGTCAGTCTTTACTTTTGATGCTATGTCATTTTCATATTGTCTCTGAGCCTCCCTTCTTATCTGTGCATATTCGTTTCTGGCTCTTCGGCTGATTTCTTTATTTTCCTGAGTTCTCTGTCTTCTGTACCTTTTCCATTCTCTAGTACACCTAGTTTTTGCCTCCCTACACCTTTGGGTGAACCAAGGACTCGTTCTGTTCTTCCCATTATTTCTGTTTCCCTTGGGAACAAACCTCTCCTCTGCCTCCTTGCATTTTGTTGCTACATAGTCCATCATTTCTTGTACTGGTTTTCCTGTCAGTTCCCTCTCCCACTGAATGTCTTGAAGGAAGTTCCTCATGCCTGAGTAGTTCCCCCTTTTGTAGTTTGGTTTTTCCCAGCCTATTCCTGCTACTCTCTCCACTTGGAGCTCAACTATGTAGTCGAAGCACAGAACCACATGATCACTAGCTCCCAGGGGCCTTTCATACATGATACCCTCGATGTCCGAACTACTCATGGTGAATACAAGGTCCAACCTTGCTGGTTCATCCTCTCCTCTCTCTCTGGTAGTGTCTCTAACATATTGATGCATGAGGTTCTCCAGTACCACATCCATCATCTTGGCTCTCCATGTTTCGGGACCCCCATGGGGCTCCAGGTTTTCCCAGTCAATCTCCTTGTGATTGAAATCACCCATAACTAGTAACTTTGCTTCCCCCATGTGTGCTCTCCTGGCCACCTCGGCTAGTGTGTTGATCATTGCTCTGTTGCTCTCATCGTATTCTTCTCTTGGCCTCCTGCAGTTCTGTGGTGGGTTGTACATTACTGCAATTATCACCTTATGTCCCTCAGACTGGATTGTTCCTACTAAGTAGTCCCTTTCGCCCATGCCATCCATTCCTTCCATTTTCTCAAAACCCCACTGGTTTTTAATGAGCAGTGCAACTCCTCCTCCCCCTCTCCTCCCTCTGTCTTTCCTGAAGATTTGATATCTGGATGGAAAGATTGAATCTGTTATTATTCTGGTGAGTTTTGTTTCTGTGAGTGCTATTATGTCCGGGGATGTCTCTTTGATTCTTTCGTGCCACTCCTCATACTTGTTTGTTATTCCATCTACATTTGTATACCACACCTTCAACTTCTTTTCTAAGACTGTGGTCTGGGAAGTATATTGGGGTTGGGGAAGTGGGAGACCTGGTAAGGAACTATGGGTTGATGCTGTGGAGGTGAAGTTTGTAATGTAGTGGGTGGGGGCATTGGATGTGGCATGGGTGTTTTGATTTAGAGTGTTTGGTTGCACTGGGGTTGACCTGGTTGGGAGGCTTCTATAGAAAGTTGTGAGGGAGGCTGTATTAGATCTTCTTCCTGGGTCTGGGATCTCCTGTCTGTCTTCTCCATCCCCTCTTTTTCCTCCTTTCGCCTTTGTACCATCTCTCTCAGTTTCTTCCTTTCTTCTTGTGTTCTGTCGCGGTCGAGATACACCCTCCAGTATGCCGTCATGTCCCTTAATCGTGCTTTCTCCTGCAGTATCCTGGTCCGAGTCGCTTCTGCCTTGAAGGTCACTCTCACTGGCTGGGTTCTTTTTTTTACAAACCCCCCTATTCTCCAAAAATTTTCCAGCTGGGTCATATCGTCTTCTCCTATTGCTTTCATGATGCTTTCAATTGCTTTTTTTTTCCCTTGTTTTCTTGCTTCATATGTTTCCCCTTCGACTTCCTGGAGCCCATACACAAAGACTGACCTCACCCTTTCATTCTCCCACTGCATATCCCTGTGTATCCCCTCATTTAATTTGGTTTCCTCCACTGCAGCTTTCCTTTCATCAGTTTCACTGGCTAATGTACTTGGGCTCAGTGGCCTGTCATTTTCCCTTCTCGGCTTTCCTTGGGCTCTGTTGTTGTCTGTTAGGGCCTCCACATAAAGCTTAGCTCTTTCATTTGCTACAGTCTCCTCTGATAGAGCATCTCCATGCAGTTGTGCCCCTTCTTTCCCTACAGTCCCCTTATTTGTGGCTGAGGTAGCAGTCTCTGTTGTCAATCCCAAAATGTTCTTTAGTTCTTTAGGCTGTTTCAGATTTTTCAATTCCTCTTCTAAACTCTGTATCCTAGCTTCTGCTGCTTTGACATGCACCTCCCACTTCCTGCTTTCCATATCTATCCTCTCTTCCATTCTCATGCTAAGTTCTTCTAGTTTCTTTTCCCATTCATGATCCCTTTTTATGAGCTCTGCTGCCCAATCTTCCTTTGCATTTTCCTCCTCCTGTCCCTTGGTTTTTCTTGTTGCTCTCTGGCAACCCATTTTTGTTTTATCCTGATTGCCTCAGAGTGGGAAACCTATGTAGTTCTGTATGTTAGGTTAGTAGTGTGTGTGTCAGAGTGTGGGGGGGGAAGTAGTGGAGGAACTGTGGCTATTTGGGAGCTGAGTGGGGAGGGGTGGGGAGGGTTTGGGGTGAACGGGGGAGGGGAGGGTGATCGAGGGAGGGGATGGATCAGGGGAAGTAGTGAGATGTCGGTGGTGAGGGGGGAGTGTGTGTGTGTCTGGATATGTGTGTGTGTGTGTGTGTGTGTGTGTGTGTGTGTGTGTGTGTGTGTGTGTGTGTGTGTGTGTGTGTGTGTGTGTGTGTGTGTGTGTGTGTGTGTGAGTGTGTAATTTTGTGTGTAATTGTGTGTGGAATTATGTGTGGGTTTATTATGTACTGAAAGGTAGGTGGCTTGTGCGTTTAAGGTGGTCCTTGGCTGCCCACACCTTCTTGTGACCTGACCACCCTCCTGGGACTTACCGCGCTTACAGTGTGTGTGTGTGTGTGTGTGTGTGTGTGTGTGTGTGTGTGTGTGTGTGTGTATGTGTGTGTGTGTGTGTGTATGTGGGTGTGTGTATGTGTGTGTGTGTGTTTGTGTGTGTGTGTGTGTGTGTGTGTGTGTGTGTGTGTGTACTCACCTATTTGTACTCACCTATTTGTGGTTGCAGGGGTCGAGTCACAGCTCCTGGCCCCGCCTCTTCGCTGATTGCTACTAGGTCCTCTCTCTCCCTGCCCCATGAGCTCTATCATACCTCGCCTTAAAACTATGTATGGTTCCTGCCTCCACCACATCACTTTCTAGGCTATTCCATGGACTGACTACTCTATGACTGAAGAAATACTTCCTAACATCCCTTTGATTCATCTGAGTCTTCAACTTCCAATTGTGACCTCTTGTGTCTGTGTCCCATCTCTGGAACATCCCGTCTTTGTCCACCTCGTCTATTCCGCGCAGTATTTTATATGTCATTATCATGTCTCCCCTGACCCTCTTGGCCTCCAGTGTCGTCAGGCCGATTTCCCTCAACCTTTCTTCATAGGACAACCCCCGTAGCTCTGGGACTAGTCTTGTTGCAAACCTTTGCACTTTCTCTAATTTCTTGACGTGCTTGACTAGGTGTGGATTCCAAACTGGTGCTGCATACTCCAGTATGGGCCTGACATAGATGGTGTACAGAGTCTTAAACGAATCCTTACTGAGGTATCGGAACGCTATCAGTAGGTTTGCCAGGCGCCCGTATGCTGCAGCAGTTATCTGATTGATGTGCGCCTCAGGAGATATGCTCGGTGTTATACTCACCCCCAGATCTTTTTCCTTGAGTGAGGTTTGCAGTCTTTGGCCATCTAAACTATATTGTGTCTGCGGTCTTCTTTGCCCTTCCCCAATCTTCATGACTTTGCATTTGGCAGGGTTAAATTCAAGGAGCCAGTTGCTGGACCAGGCTTGTAGCCTGTCCATATCTCTTTGTAGTCCTGCCTGATCCTCGTCCGATTCGATTCTTCTCATTAACTTCACATCGTCTGCAAACAAGGACACTTCTGAGTCTATCCCTTCAGTTATGTCGTTCACGTATACCAAGAACAGCACAGGTCCTAGGACTGACCCCTGTGGAACCCCGCTTGTCACAGGCGCCCACTCTGACACCTCGTCGCGTACCATGACTCGTTGTTTCCTCCCTGTCAGATATTCTCTGATCCATTGCAGTGCCTTTCCTGTTATGTGTGCCTGGTCCTCTAGCTTTTGCAGTAACCTCTTGTGAGGAACTGTGTCGAAAGCCTTCTTGCAGTCCAAAAATACACAGTCGATCCACCCCTCTCTCTCTTGTCTTACTTCTGTCACCTTGTCATAAAACTCTAGTAGGTTTGTGACACAGGATTTTCCTTCCCTGAAACCGTGCTGGTTGTCAATTATACACTTGTTTCTTTCCAGGTGCCCCACCACTCTCCTCCTGATGATCTTCTCCATGACCTTGCATACTATACACGTTAGAGATACAGGTCTGTAGTTTAGTGCCTCATGTCTGTCTCCCTTTTTAAAAATTGTGTGTGTGTGTGTGTGTGTGTGTGTGTGTGTGTGTGTGTGTGTGTGTGTGTGTGTGTGTATGTGGGTGTGTGTGTGTGTATGTGTGTGTGTGTGTGTGTGTGTGTGTGTGTGCTTGGAGTGTAATGTAGATTCTCAGTTGTCCTTGTGTACACAACCTATGTGACCTGACTCCCTTGCAGTGTTGCCTATATCACCTGCTTATAGTGAGTTAATCGCCTTGTTCAATGGATTACCATTTGCTAAACCTTATTGAATACTTGAGTGCCTATTCTTTATCGTGCTATGAGAGTTAGACCATTCACATTCAGCTTGGCGGTTAAGAGACTTTCGGGCGTAAGGTGGGTACGCAGGTGATTAACTTGCTGATACCTGCTAGGCACGGTGTTTTGCGTTCAGTGATCTTCATGGTGTTCAGGCGTTTAGGGGTGTCACAACAGTGATGGATTTATCGATTTTGTAAGTAGACTGATTTAGGAGTCATCCAGTCTCCATGATCTTCTGATGCATCACTTGAGAAGTCATCCTTGTGAATATTGCATCTCTTACTCTTACTTACAAGATCATCCTGTGCTCTATGCGGGGGTTTCAAGAATCACAGTCTGTGATGATGGTCAGCTGGTAGGGGTGATCTCTGTCAGTTAAGTAGAGGTCGTGCGTACCGTAGAGCTGACACTTATTGAGCTTGTCAAGTTAGGTTCGTATCTTCAGTAATACACATTCCATGTGAAGAATGTTTGATGTATTTAGACTAGAAGCGATCTCATTAGCAACTTTGACTCTAAAACAAATATTAAAACGCATCTTATCATGAAGAATTATTAAGTGCAAAGTGAATAAAAAACTCAAAATAATGGCATGAAACTTGAATGCAACATACTAACCAACCTTACAATTGTCCACTGACGCGCAAAAAGGTAGTAGAATACGCAAATATTCTGGTGCAATTACTTTTAGGTCATGAAAACTGGCCACCCACTTTTTAAACGCCGGGAGTGTGTCCAAAGGTAGTAAAAAACCTTATGCTATACTGTACAAGTCCCAGGGTGGCGAACCAATGGCACGCCACATACACTTCCAGAACCAAGATTTTTTTTTGTTTCATTTCTTACCGTCGTTTTCTCCAGTCATATCTCAACACAACAAAGGTATGTTGGAAAAGACAGGCTGACCTAACCAAACCTAACCTTACATTAACTAAGAGTAACCTAACTCTAGTAGTTTCAACTCAGTCGGTGCTGGCTTAAAGATTTCAGAGGTTATTGCTCCACATATCATGGGAGTATATTAAATAATCATGACTAGAATATGCTCCTTTCCTTTTTTACTGTTTTTTAGAAAATGGAAAAAAATCTACAGAGTAGTAAGGTTCTGCCAGTGTGCAGAAACACAGTAAAAGACTGAATATTAAAGATGGAAACAAACGAAGCAGAACAGCTAACAAAAAATATTAGTTCATGTAACTTCTTTCTATATGTTTTGAAGAGAGCAGTGAAGCACCGATGTTACACCATCAGCTAAGCTAACCATTATTGCTCAATTTTGTTGGGGTGATGAAATAGGCGAAGAACTAGTAAGCTTAGTAACTACCTGAACCTAACACAGGGAATGAAATATGTAATAATATGTAAAGTAAAAGGACACAAGCGCAACTAATATGACATTTTTATTGTGGCAACGTTTCGCTCTCCAAGAGCTTTGTCAAACTGTTACGGCTTGACAAAGCTCCTGGAGAGAGAAACGTTGCTACAATAAAAATGTCACATTAGTTGCACTTGTGTCCTTTTACTTTACGGAATGAAATATGTATCCAGAAGTAAACAAACTGTCTAATCGACAGGTTGACCTTTTAAAAAAATCGTTTCTGTGACAACTGGCGGTGCAACCAGCGTGAGTGGTAGACAAGCAGGTCTTGAAAACTTGTTTGCACAATCTGTTGGACATGTCCTCTGACTGGCTTTCATTGTACTGTACACGAGGAGCTTTATGTGCAAATGTTGGCCTCAAGGAACATGAAGAAGTTATGAAAATTATAACCAAGGTTATATTTCTGCGACTTATTTGAAAAATAAATAAGAATTTTCTGAGGGGGAGGGGGTTGAATTCAATGTTGACATGACTACTTATGTACAACAATGTTCGTTGGTTGAGAGGAAGTTCTGTTTGTTGAGTATTAGGATGAAATTCTCAGTTTTGACTAATGAAAAAATTTCTTATCAAGAATTATCTGATGTTATGTGGATTTGTAGACTGTTTTTATTACGGATTTCTCCTCACATTTAAATGACTTTAACGCCAAATTACAGGGATCCTCGAAACATTTGATGTTATTTTTGATAATATCAATATCTTTAATATCAAACTGAAAATGTTTAAGCGTGATATTGACATTGACTCTTTTCAATAATTCCCAAGCCATAACAGATATGACTGAACTTGAAATTAACGAAAAATTTAGGATCTTTAAAAGTGATTTTCCATCATCATTGATTCAACTACTAAAGAACTGCCGAAAAATTTACTACTTTCAGGTTATTTGAAGAAACTTCAAAATTCATCAGATGTGCAGATTATGTAATATTAAACAAACTGAATTTGCAAAAGTTGCTGTGGATTGATTTGGATAATATTAAGATGTGATTGATTTAGAAAGCACCTTAATTTGAATAAAAAAAATTGTCAGCATAAAAACTGAACTAGAAAATATTGAAAGAAATTGACTCACGAAATCGTAATGGCACGATTGTAAGCAAACCACGGTACGGGTGGGGCTTGAACTCGCGTCAAGTGAGTCGTAAAACTCTTTGCCACCAGCTAGCCCAGTGACTTACGCTTACCGGTTCAGTTCCGAAAACTGTAGAAAATAGCATTCTGAAATTCCTGAATTCCATTCCTGAAAGTCTTGAATTCCATTCCTGAAGCTTCAGACTGAAAAATGTATCAGTGTCAGCATTAACAGTATTTCCATCAACATATTTATGCGAGTCGTTGTTTTCAGTGATTAACTTTGTCAGGAAACTAAATAACTGGACTCTTCTAATTTTCTGAAAACAATGCCGTTGTTATTGTCACTAATGCAGTAATTTTACCTTCTGTGAATTACAAGTTATAAATAACATTAGAGTTATTGGTTGCTTAATCTGACTTCTACAATGTTTTCAAGTATTTTGTTTTTTATAATAATTGATAATATAGTAATAATAATAATAATAATAATAATAATAATAATAATAATAATAATAATAATAATAATAATAATAATAATAATAACAATAATTATAATAAACTGTTCAAAATTCCCACTGACAAGCAAGAACAATTGGATGAGGTACTCAGAAATTATCGCATAAAAGCTAGTATATAAATTTTCCCAGTTTCTTCCATGAAAAAGGTAAATTGGGACCATCACAGGACAAAAAAATCTGCACTTTTCAGAATATCGCGTGTGTGGGACACTGGAAGAGGCTCTCCACTGTGTGCCCGTCCAATTTCATCTCTCTCCTCAGCAGATTTTCCCCCATTTGAATCTTATTTTCTGTTTCCCTTCCCTAGGTGCCCATTCTCACATATTATTACTCTCTTTCTCTACGGTCCTTATAAACAATCAGTCATCCGAGGTCGTAAATACTGTGTGTAGTGGCGCTATGAATCATAAACAATGACGGCGAGACAATGGTCAAAGAAGAACTATGGTCGTTGATAGCGATACCAGAGAGAGAGAGAGAGAGAGAGAGAGAGAGAGAGAGAGAGAGAGAGAGAGAGAGAGAGAGAGAGAGAGAGAGAGAGAGAGAGAGAGAGAGATCCACTTTTATCCTTAGATTCGACACGTAGGTCAATTATAATCTGCATATTATCAAAAAGTCGGCTTTATTTACTGGACCAATTACCAGACAAAATACCCTCAGTTACAGTTGGGCTGCTAATTCCCTAGGTGAGGCGACTGCTCATTACAGGTGCCACACAGCAGGCTGGGAACAGCAGTCTTGTGCATCTGGTGTCATTCTGACCTCACTACATACTCGAAAGCCCCTCCTCCTTCACTGTCTCTCTCTTTCTCTTTCTCTCTCTCTCTCTCTCCCTCCCTCCCTCCCTCCCTCCCTCCCTCTCTCTCTCTCTCTCTCTCTCTCTCTCTCTCTCTCTCTCTCTCTCTCTCTCTCTCTCTCTCTCTCTCTCATTTTTATTACTACAACTACAGAAAATCATTCACCGTGTTGTCAATCAATACATAAGTGGTGAGCCAGGAAAGCACCCGAGTTAGGACCAATTTCCCTGCCATGTATAATATTAGGTGAGGGCAAGACAATCAGGAGACTGATGAAGCAGCAGCTGCAGCCAGGGAGCAATCATTAATTAAGGAGAACAATCATCGGTTCCAAGATTGCGAATCATTAATCATAAAGGTGATAGAATATTGTAAGACTAACAGGAATCAAACAGAGGGGAAGGAATGGCTGAGTGCATTTTCACACAGTGACCTTTAATGTTCCACCCATACTGTGTGACCTTTGGTGCTCCAGCCATAATGTGTAACCTTTGTTACAGTATTCCACCAAGATTGTGTTTGACCTTTAATACAGCGCTCCACCTCCCTGAATAATCTCCCAAGGACCGACTTTCCTGGGTACGCCTATCAAAGACACCTCCCAGAGTACACCTCCCAGAGTGCACCTCCCATAGTAAACCTCTCTTGTAGACCAGTCTGCAAGATCAGCGGCAGATCATACTATAAGGAAGAGAGATCAGAGGCTGATCATACAGTAGTGCGCATATTAATTGGGACAGTGATGAAATAAGACATTTATTTGGAAAATTAATGTTTATCTGAAAAATGCATGCAATGATATGACAAATAATTGTTTTAGTAACAGATATGACTACTCTTTGCTTTTATTAGCATTGCT
>NC_091303.1:39924363-39964363 GCF_038502225.1 Cherax quadricarinatus | reverse complement strand
GGATAGAGGAGCAATGTGGCAGATGTTGCAAGTATATGGAATAGGTGGTAAGTTACTAAATGCTGTAAAGAGCTTTTATGAGGATAGTGAGGCTCAGGTTAGGGTGTGTAGAAGAGAGGGAGAATACTTCCCGGTAAAAGTAGGTCTTAGACAGGGATGTGTAATGTCACCATGGTTGTTTAATATATTTATAGATGGGGTTGTAAAAGAAGTAAATGCTAGGGTGTTCGGGAGAGGGGTGGGATTAAATTATGGGGAATCAAATTCAAAATGGGAATTGACACAGTTACTTTTTGCTGATGATACTGTGCTTATGGGAGATTCTAAAGAAAAATTGCAAAGGTTAGTGGATGAGTTTGGGAATGTGTGTAAAGGTAGAAAGTTGAAAGTGAACATAGAAAAGAGTAAGGTGATGAGGGTATCAAATGATTTAGATAAAGAAAAATTGGATATCAAATTGGGGAGGAGGAGTATGGAAGAAGTGAATGTTTTCAGATACTTGGGAGTTGACGTGTCGGCGGATGGATTTATGAAGGATGAGGTTAATCATAGAATTGATGAGGGAAAAAAGGTGAGTGGTGCGTTGAGGTATATGTGGAGTCAAAAACCGTTATCTATGGAGGCAAAGAAGGGAATGTATGAAAGTATACTAGTACCAACATTCTTAAATGGGTGTGACGCTTGGGTTGTGAATGCAGCAGCGAGGAGGCGGTTGGAGGCAGTGGAGATTTCCTGTCTAAGGGCAATGTGTGGTGTAAATATTATGCAGAAAATTCAGAGTGTGGAAATTAGGAGAAGGTGTGGAGTTAATAAAAGTATTAGTCAGAGGGCAGAAGAGGGGTTGTTGAGGTGGTTTGGCCATTTAGAGAGAATGGATCAAAGTAGAATGACATGGAGTGCATTTAAATCTGTAGGAGAAGGAAGGCGGGGTAGGGGTCGTCCTCGAAAAGGTTGGAAGGAAGGGGCAAGGGAGGTTTTGTGGGCAAAGGGCTTGGACTTCCAGCAGGCGTGCATGAGCGTGTTCGATAGGAGTGAATGGAGACGAATGGTATTTGGTACCTGGCGATTTGCTGGAGTGTGAGCAGGGTAATATTTAGTGAAGGGATTCAGGGAAACCGGTTATTTTTATATAGCAGGACTTGAGTCCTGGAAATGGGAAGTACAATGCCTGCACTCTAAAGGATAGGTTTGGGATATTAGCAGTTTGGAGGGATATGTTGTGTATCTTTATACGTATATGCTTCTAAACTGTTGTGTTCTGAGCACCTCTGCAAAAACAGTGATTATATTTGAGTGAGGTGAAAGTGTTGAATGATGATGAAAGTATTTTCTTTTTGGGGATTTTCTTTCTTTTTTGATTCACCCATCCTCGGTGGGAGACGGCCGACTTGTTGAAATATATATATATATATATATATATATATATATATATATATATATATATATATATATATATATATATATATATATATATATATATATATATATATATATATATATGTCGTGCCGAATAGGCAGAACTTGCGATTTTGGCTTAAACAGCAACGCTCATCTTGCCATATAGGACAAGCTAAAATTTGTGTATGCAATAATTTCGCCAAAATCATTCTGAACGTAACGAAAAAAATATATTTCACTGTATTTGTTTAGTATTAAATTACTGTAAACAAATCTAAAATATATTTAGTTGGATTAGGCTAAAATAAGTTGTTCTTGTTATAATAAGGTTAGGTAAGTTTTCTAAGATTCTTTTGGTGCAAAATTATAAATTTTTACATTACCATTAATGAAAAAAATATATCTTTAAACGTATAAGAGAAAATTTTAGAAAGGACTTAATTTTAAATGAGTTCTTGCTAATTGACCAGTTTTACATATTCGGCAGTGAAGCTGCAGCTCATGCCGCAAGGGCCTACATCAGGGACCTACCAGAAGACAAGGCCATAGTCAAACTTGATTTTAGAAATGCCTTTAATATGGTGAAAAGAGATGCTGTTTTGCCAGCTGCTCGGGATCGGTTCCCCAGTCTTTTTCCCTTCATTTCAGCCGGCTACAGCAAACCGTCAATTCTTTTGTTTGGAAAACATGAAATTCAATCATCAGAGGGTGTTCAGCAAGGTGACCCACTTGCTCCACTTCTCTTCTGCTTGGCAGTAAGAGAACTAATTTCCAAACTACGCAGTGAGCTCAATATCTGGTACCTGGATGACGGCACTCTGGCAGGTACTGAAGAGTCCATGGTGGGGGACCTACAACTGGTGAAAACACAGGGAGAAGACTTGGGACTCATCCTCAATCCCTCCAAGTGTGAAATCATCACAGCGAACCAGGAAATAATCAATGCTGTGCGAAGAATCCTCCCGGAAGTCTCAACTACCACTCCGTCCAACAGTACCCTCTTGGGGGCACCGCTGGGTCACGAGACCATCGACACTGTCCTCAGAGACAAATTGAATGACCTGATGACAATGGAGGAGAGAATAAGCGATCTTGATGCCCATGATGCTCTGTATCTCCTCACAAGGTGTCTTACTATGCCAAGACTCACTTACTTCTTAAATTGTGCACCCTCTTTTGACAACCCAACACTCGATGAATACGACGCACACCTGAGATCAACTTTTAACAAGGCACTGAACCTGTCACTAGAGGATGAGCAATGGAATCAGGCAACCCTCCCAGTGCGATTGGGAGGTATAGGGGTGCGTAAAGCAACACATGTTGCTTTATCTGCTTTTCTGTCTTCGTGTTTGGCTTCCAGTGTATTAGTCAAGAAGATAGTACCCGAACGCTTGAGAGACGTCGTAGGAGCTCAAGATCCCAGGTTTACTGAAGCAGCGATTCGGTGGGACACCCTTACAGACTCCTCCAGTAGACTAGCTCCTCCCAAACAGCACAAACAGTCCCAATGGGACAAACCGATCATGGAAAAAATCGCCAACACAATGCTCTCCAATGCCTCAGGAAAGGACAAAGCTCGTCTCCTGGCAGTGAAGGCACCACACTCAGGAGATTTCCTGTTAGCTGTTCCCAATTCTTCCCTGGGCACCCGTCTCGACCCACAGGCCATTCGGATTGGTGTTGCTCTTCGCCTAGCCGCCTCCATCCTCACCAAACATAGGTGTATTTGCGGCAGGGCGACAGCTGATCAATTCGGACTTCATGGTCTTGTGTGTCACACAGCAGAAGGGAAGTATGCCAGACATGAGGAGGTCAATGACATCATAAAGAGAAGCCTCGCCACAGCCCGTTGCCAGCTCAACGGGAACCCCAAGTACAGAGGTCTGATGGAAGTCAAAAGCGTCCTGATGGAGCCACTATGCTATCCTGGATGGATGGAAAGCAGATTGCCTGCGGCTACACCTGTGCTGCCACATTGGCAGACACCTACTTGCCATACTCCGTAGTGGAAGGGGGTGGTGCTGCCAGCCACAGGGAGACCCAGAATATCCGAAAATATGAAGACCTTACCCCTTGCTATAACTTCATTCCAATAGGGTCGGAGACCCTTGGAGCATGGGACAAGTGTGCTCTAAAGTTCTTCAAAAAGCTGGGTGAAAAGCTCATCATAGAAACCAAGGACCACAGGGCGATCAGCTTTCTCTTTCAGAGACTCAGTGTTGCGATCCAGAGAGGAAATGCCTGCAGCATTTTGGGCACACGGCCCACCGCAGGGGAGCTGGACGAAGTATTTGAGATGTAGCTCTGAGTTACCTATGTTGTTTTACTTTCTGTTGTAATTTTGTGAATGTTTATCCGATGTATTTTTGTCTTTAAATAAAACATACTTGAAATATAGGGGGTGGTAGGAGAAAATTCTCAAACAGCTTCAGGGAAAACCTTGAGTTTTCCCTGAAGCAAGTTTATTCTTTTCTCTGAAGATGAGGGTCCCTATGACAGTTCTAGAGGTGGTACCTATATATATATATATATATATATATATATATATATATATATATATATATATATATATATATATATATATATATATATATATATATTCTAGATAGTAGGTTGGTAGACAGCATCCGCCCAGGGAGGTACTACCGTCCTGCCAAGTGAGTGTAAAACGAAAGCCTGTAATTGTTTTACATGATGGAAGGGTTGTTGGTGTCCCTTTTTCTGTCTCATAATCATGCATGATTTCAGGTACGTCTTGCTGCTTCTACTTACACTTAGGTCACACTACACATTCATGTACAAGCATATATATACACACCTTTCTGGGTTTTCTGCTATTTTCTTTCTTTATTTCCTCTTATCTCCATGGGGAAGTGGAACAGAATTCTTCCTCCATAAGCCATGCGTGTCATAAGAGGCGACTAAAATGCCGGGAGCAAGGGGCTAGTAACCCCCTTCTCCTGTATATATTACTAAATGTAAAAGGAGAAACTTTCGTTTTTCCTTTTGGGCCACCCTACGGTCGGTTTGTTGAAAGAAGAAAAAGAATATATATATATATATATCTATAAATATATATATATATATATATATATATATATATATATATATATATATATATATATATATATATATATATATATGTAGAGTGCTGTAACAAAAATCAAAGGCCTACCATACAGGAGGGTCTTTTTTCGTCAGTGCATTATGCCGGGGAGCAGCCGTTAGCATGACGTCACGGCCTGCCACCACACTCCACAGTGGCTCCTTAGTGCACACGTGGCTGCCATGGTAAGAGGAAGTGTTGCACTTTTGTCTCGCATCCGCTCCATCTTTTATCCGGTGTTCCGTGTGGTTTTGGGGCTGTATATGTTTAATTATGGGTAAAAGGAAGTCCTTAACACCTGAAACTATAGCTGAAATCATATGCCTTCACAAAGCTGGGTACCAGATGAAAGAAATAGTGGAGAAAATTGGTGTGTGTGTGAGCGTTCCCTGAGGAACTGGGTGCAGCGTTTCAAGGCTGGTGGCGATGTTGAGTTACCGTCTGCCAAACCTCGTCCTGGCCCCTCGAAGAAGACATCTGTTCGTACCTTAACTGTGTTAAAGAAGCAGTTAGAAAGTACACATAAGATAAAATGCTAGAGAACTGAAAGAAAAGAGCCCACATCTTCTCTCAGAGGTGTCCGTAAGAACTGTTAACAGACTTATCAGAACTGAGCTACAGTAATCACCAGGTTAAGAAACCGATCCTCTCCAAGCCACAGAAGAAACGTAGGCTGGATTATGCAAAAAAATATCTTCACTGGAATCCTCAACAGTCGTCTGAAGTACTTTGGAGTGATGAAGCAACGTTCACCATTACCTGTAACAGTGGGGAACATGTACCGCCCCAGAGGTAGTGACCTGCTAGACCCACGCTACAGCTGTGGGACCACCAAACACCCAGACTCGCTCATGGTTTGGGTGTGTTTCAGGGCTCAGTGTTGGTGAGCTCAGTGTGCTTCCCAAAGACCTGTATATGACAGTGCACTGTGTCATACCACCAAATCTGTAGTTCAGTGGTTTAAAGACTGTGAAATGAGGTTCTTTAATGGCTGGCCAGACATTTCCCAAGACCTAAACCCTATTGAGAACGTCTGGTCAATAGTGAAACAAAGTTTACCGGGCAAGGATATCAGTTACATCCCACAGCTGGAGGCTGCTCTGCATGAGGAATGGAATAATATACCTCACCAAACCCTCAAGAATTTGTGTGAGAGTCTTCCTACATAAATGTGTAGAATTTTTAACACATACTTCCTCTCAGTTTTTACACAGGAGGATACCAGCGATATTCCAGTAATGATAAATTATGTAGAACAGGACGATAATAAACTGTGCACTATTAGGGTCACAAGTGACATGGTCCTTAGGCAAATAGATAAATTAAAACCTAACAAATCCCCAGGCCCTGATGAACTGTATGCAAGGGTTCTAAAGGAATGTAAAGAGGAGCTTAGCACACCTTTGGCTAATCTTTTCAACATATCACTACAAACTGGCATGGTGCCAGATAAGTGGAAAATGGCAAATGTGATACCTATTTTCAAAACAGGTGACAGGTCCTTAGCTTCGAACTATAGACCAATAAGCCTAACCTCCATAGTGGGAAAATTTATGGAATCAATAATTGCCGAGGCTGTTCGTAGCCACCTTGAAAAGCATAAATTAATCAACGAATCTCAGCATGGTTTTACAAAGGGGCGTTCCTGCCTTACGAATTTATTAACTTTTTTCACTAAGGTATTTGAGGAGGTAGATCATGGTAATGAATATGATATTGTGTATATGGACTTCAGTAAGGCTTTTGACAGGGTCCCACATCAGAGACTATTGAGGAAAATTAAAGCACATGGAATAGGAGGAGAAATTTTTTCCTGGATAGAGGCATGGTTGACAAATAGGCAGCAGAGAGTTTGCGTAAATGGGGAGAAATCAGAGTGGGGAAGCGTCACGAGCGGTGTTCCACAGGGGTCAGTGTTGGGCCCCCTGCTGTTCACAATCTACATAAACGACATAGATGAGGGCATAAAGAGCGACATCGGCAAGTTTGCCGATGACACCAAAATAGGCCGTCGAATTCATTCTGACGAGGACATTCGAGCACTCCAGGAAGATTTGAATAGACTGATGCAGTGGTCGGAGAAGTGGCAGATGCAGTTTAATATAGACAAATGCAAAGTTCTAAATGTTGGACAGGACAATAACCATGCCACATATAAACTAAATAATGTAGATCTTAATATTACGGATTGCGAAAAAGATTTAGGAGTTCTGGTTAGCAGTAATCTGAAACCAAGACAACAGTGCATAAGTGTTCGCAATAAAGCTAATAGAATCCTTGGCTTCATATCAAGAAGCATAAATAATAGGAGTCCTCAGGTTGTTCTTCAACTCTATACATCCTTGGTTAGGCCTCATTTAGATTATGCTGCACAGTTTTGGTCACCGTATTACAGAATGGATATAAATTCTCTGGAAAATGTACAAAGGAGGATGACAAAGTTGATCCCATGTATCAGAAACCTTCCCTATGAGGATAGACTGAGGGCCCTGAAACTGCACTCTCTAGAAAGACGTAGAATTAGGGGGGATATGATTGAGGTGTATAAATGGAAGACAGGAATAAATAAAGGGGATGTAAATAGTGTGCTGAAAATATCTAGCCTAGACAGGACTCGCAGCAATGGTTTTAAGTTGGAAAAATTCAGATTCAGGAAGGATATAGGAAAGTACTGGTTTGGTAATAGAGTTGTGGATGAGTGGAACAAACTCCCAAGTACCGTTATAGAGGCCAGAACGTTGTGTAGCTTTAAAAATAGGTTATATAAATACATGAGTAGATGTGGGTGGGTGTGAGTTAGACCTGATAGCTTGTGCTACCAGGTCGGTTGCCGTGTTCCTCCCTTAAGTCAATGTGACCTGACCTGACTAGGTTGGGTGCATTGGCTTAAGCCGGTAGGAGACTTGGACCTGCCTCGCATGGGCCAGTAGGCCTTCTGCAGTGTTCCTTCGTTCTTATGTTCTTATGTTCTTACATGGCTGAGGGATGTGATTAAGTGTAAAGGATTCGGCACAAAGTATTAAAACCTCAGTAAATGTGCAGACATATATATTATAATCTTCCATGGTATGTGTTTGGGTTTTGGTACGTGTGTGGAGAAGGGGCGGCATAATGCCGTGACTAGCACTATATATATATGCAGTGGAACCACGATATGCGACCTTAATTCATTCCAGAAAGCTGTTCGAATCTCGCTCCGTTTGAGTATCGAACAACTTCTTCCCAACCAATTTTTTGTTTGGGTAACTGTTATCACTAATTTTCGTAAGCCCCATGGTGACTTATTTATACAAATAATACAAAAAAAAAAAAAATAAATAAAGGGGAAGAAACACGAAATAGTTTACAGAGAAGTTCTGGCAGGTCGTATTTGTTTGGTCGAGTGCTGACGGTGAAACACACAGCCAAGCTAGGTGTTATACCGTCATTCGAGGACACACGGTGGTGTGGGTGCCTCTGAGCTAATTTCATTCTACTCCCTGTTTGGTGTACAAGCTAACGAACAGCATTTTATATTATTGTAAACACGAGTGGTATTGATCAATAACAACACTGCGACTAGCCAAGGACTCGAACCCATGCTGCTTTGGCCCGCCTTATAGCAAGCGAAAACACATGACCCACAGGACCAAGCAAAGACCACAGGACCATGGGCCAAAGCAGCATGCATATATATATATATATATATATATATATATATATATATATATATATATATATATATATATATATATATATATATATATATATATATATATATATATATATATATATATATATATATATAAACACTGATCTCTGGCTGAAGGAGATTCGCACCTACGAACCTTAGGACAAGGTACGCAGTGCTTTACCAATCTACCCCACACTGGACCAATACCTTGGCGTGTAGCATGCGCTACACGCCAAGGTATTGGTCCAGTGTGGGTAGATTGGTAAAGCACTGCGTACCTTGTCCTAAGGTTCGTAGGTTCGAGTCTCCTTCAGCCAGAGATCAGTGTTTGTGTATATTTCGCATGCTCTCGCGAATTCCTTGCATTGTTCAAATCTCTAGTAAGGCTGATGCATGCAGGGGATGAGATGAAAAGCTGTAAGCCTTCTCCCTGAAAGCTGGCTGCCTTGGATCAAACGTGTAGCGCATGCTACACGCCAAGGTATTGTCCAGTGTGGGTTGATTGGTAAAGCACTGCATACTTTGTCCTAAGGTTCGTAGGTTCGAGTCTCCTTCAGCCAGAGATCAGTGTTTTATATATTATATATATATATATATATATATATATATATATATATATATATATATATATATATATATTATTGTGCCCACGAACGAGTGATATTGATCAATAGCAACACTGCGACTAGCCAAGGACTCGAACCCATGCTGCTTTGGCCTGCCTCATGGTGGGCGAAAACTCATGACACGTTAATCCACTGGACCATACAATCCTTAAGAGTAGCGCATCCAGCGGAACTGGATGTTGTACTCGCTACCCAAGATATACGATGGTGTTGACGACTCTAGGCTGATTTTATTCTAATCCCTGTTTTGGCACTAGTTGATAAATTAGACACATGTGCAACGCTGTATGACGAAACGTTTCCTCAATAAAGATACCCATGTGTTGCACATGTGTCTAATTTATCAACTTGTCGGTTGTCTGAACCATTCATCTACATTCCTGTCTGACACATCAACATCTTGGGATCTTAATACAGGGAATTCTTCACTTCCCTAACCCTTGGGCACGATCTGCATCCACATTGAACAAATGTGATACCACCTATGTCTGCTGCACCTCTCCTGCCTACAGTATATAAGCCACTACTACGCACATATGCTGTATTCTTTTCAAGATTGATGAACTGACCACATCGACTCAAGGCTGAGGGACTGATTACCTCAAACTCCTCCTGTTCTTCAGTGTTCTCCTTTGTATGGACTGATGAAGCAACTATGTGGCGAAACGTTTCGTCAATAAAGATACCCAAGTGTTGCACATGTGTCTAATTTATTAGTTTGTGACATAACAGGAGAATGTCTTCTCTGATCAGTAATTTGTCACAGTATTTAACTTTTTTGGGTTTCCGAAGTTAAATCTAATTTGTGTGCTTTTAAGTGTCCAAAATATCTATGTGTTCTCACGACATCTTTAAAAAAAATTAGATATACTGCACCCAAAGCCTAAATGAAACTTCATTGGAGTACATATATATGTACTTGCCTAGTACAACTTCTATAGAGTACATACATATGTACGTGCTTACCTACTACAACTTTTCAGCGATAGTTATTCTTAGAGAAAAATCTGTGTTAATTTTACCCTGTATAATAAGGATTCAATTTGCCTTTTTTATGGAACCAAAAGAGAAAACTGAACTTCTGATTTTTATGAGACAATTTATGAGTGTCACATCCAATTAACTTCAATCCCTCAACTTATTGAGCTGGAGTATTTTAGGATATTGGTCACTTTGAGATTACAAAACAATGCCTAATCAGCTTGGCTTCAAATTTTCAAAGCTGGTGCTTATTATTGGAAGATTTAAATTATTTCTGAGTTGTGAATGTTCTAATTTTTAACAATTTTAGTAAGAAATTTAGGATATTAGTTTCATCTAGGAGCTCTGGTTAGCAGTAATGTGAAACCAAGACAACAGTGCATAAGTGTTCGCAATAAAGCTAACAGAATCCTTGGCTTCATATCATGAAGTATAAATAATAGAAGTCCTCAGGTTGTTCTTAAACTCTATATATCTTTAGTTAGGCCTCATTTAGATTATACTGTCCAGTTTTGGTCACCGTATTACAGAATGAATATAAATGCACTGGAAAACCTACAACGGAGGATGACAAAATTGATCCCATGTATCAGAAATCTTCCCTATGAGGACAGACTGACGGCCCTAAATCTGCACTCTCTAGAAAGGCATAGAATTTGGGTGGATATGATTGAGGTGTATAAATGGAAAACAGGAATAAATAAAGGGGAAGTAAATAGCGTGCTAAAAATATCTAGCCTAGACAGGACTCGCAGCAGTGGCTTTAAGTTGGAAAAAATCAGATTCAGGAAGGATACAGGAAAGCACAGGTTTGGTAACAGAGTTGTAGATGAGTGGAACAAACTCCCGAGTACCGTCATAGAAGCTAAGACGTTGTGTAGTTTTAAAAATAGGTTAGATAAATACATGATTGGATGTGGGTGGGTGTAAGTTGGACCTGACTAGCTTGTGCTACTAGCTCAGATGCCGTGCTCCTTCCTTAAGCAAATGGGATTTTATTTGACTAGGTTAGGGCATTGGCTTAAGCCGGTAGGAGAATTGGACGTGCTTCGTATGGGTCAGTAGGACTGCTGCAGTGTTCCTTATTTCTTATGTTCTTATGTGATATCTAATGAGTGAACTTCAATGCCTTATTCTGCACTTTTCCGATCTCGTGCACTGTAGTATAGGGGGCTGGGGTTATTCAAAACGGGGATACCCTTCAGGGATCACACAGCAGCCGAAATACAGTGACAGGATCTAAAGTGAAGTGAACCACTAGTTAAATAATACATAAGAAATTCATAAGAAATTGACTAGAAGAAAGTGGATCATTATTGTTGTTATTATATTATTATTATTATTATCATTATTATTATTATTATTAGTAGTAATGTTATTATAATTATTATTATTATTTTATTATTATTGTGATCATTAATATTATCATTATCATTATTAATATTATTATTATTAATATTATTATTATTATTATTATTATTATTATTATTATTATTATTTTTTTTTTTTTTCACACTGGCCGATTCCCACCAAGGCAGGGTGGCCCGAAAAAGAAAAACTTTCACCATCATTCACTCCATCACTGTCTTGCCAGAAGGGTGCTTTACACTACAGTTTTTAAACTGCAACATTAACACCCCTCCTTCAGAGTGTAGGCACTGTACTTCCCATCTCCAGGACTCAAGTCCGGCCTGCCGGTTTCCCTGAATCCCTTCATAAATGTTACTTTGCTCACACTCCAACAGCACGTCAAGTATTAAAAACCATTTGTCTCCATTCACTCCTATCAAACATGCTCACGCATGCCTGCTGGAAGTCCAAGCCCCTCGCACACAAAACCTCCTTTACCCCCTCCCTCCAACCTTTCCTAGGCCGACCCCTACCCCGCCTTCCTTCCACTACAGACTGATACACTCTTGAAGTCATTCTGTTTCGCTCCATTCTCTCTACATGTCCGAACCACCTCAACAACCCTTCCTCAGCCCTCTGGACAACAGTTTTGGTAATTCCGCACCTCCTCCTAACTTCCAAACTACGAATTCTCTGCATTATATTCACACCACACATTGCCCTCAGACATGACATCTCCACTGCCTCCAGCCTTCTCTTCGATGCAACATTCATCACCCACGCTTCACACCCATATAAGAACGTTGGTAAAACTATACTCTCATACATTCCCCTCTTTGCCTCCAAGGACAAAGTTCTTTGTCTCCACAGACTCCTAAGTGCACCACTCACTCTTTTTCCCTCATCAATTCTATGATTCACCTCATCTTTCATAGACCCATCCGCTGACACGTCCACTCCCAAATATCTGAATACGTTCACCTCCTCCACACTCTCTCCCTCCCTCTGATATCCAATCTTTCATCACCTAATCTTTTTGTTATCCTCATAACCTTACTCTTTCCTGTATTCACCTTTAATTTTCTTCTTTTGCACACCCTACCAAATTCATCCACCAATCTCTACAACTTCTCTTCAGAATCTCCCAAGAGCACAGTGTCATCAGCAAAGAGCAGCTGTGACAACTCCCACTTTGTGTGTGATTCTTTATCTTTTAACTCCACGCCTCTTGCCAAGACCCTCGCATTTACTTCTCTTACAACCCCATCTATATATATATTAAACAACCACGGTGACATCACACATCCTTGTCTAAGGCCTACTTTTACTGGGAAAAAATTTCCCTCTTTCCTACATACTCTAACTTGAGCCTCACTATCCTCGTGAAAACTCTTCACTGCTTTCAGTAACCTACCTCCTACACCATACACTTGCAACATCTGCCACATTGCCCCTCTATCCACCCTGTCATACGCCTTTTCCAAATCCATAAATGCCACAAAGACCTCTTTAGCCTTATCTAAATACTGTTCACTTATATGTTTCACTGTAAACACCTGGTCCACACACCCCCTACCTTTCCTAAAGCCTCCTTGTTCATCTGCTATCCTATTCTCCGTCTTACTCTTAATTCTTTCAATTATGACTCTACCATACACTTTACCAGGTATACTCAACAGACTTATCCCCCTATAATTTTTGCACTCTCTTTTATCCCCTTTGCCTTTATACAAAGGAACTATGCATGCTCTCTGCCAATCCCTAGGTACCTTACCCTCTTCCATACATTTATTAAATAATTGCACCAACCACTCCAAAACTATATCCCCACCTGCTTTTAACATTTCTATCTTTATCCCATCAATCCCGGCTGCCTTACCCCCTTTCATTTTACCTACTGCCTCATGAACTTCCCCCACACTCACAACTGGCTCTTCCTCACTCCTACAAGATGTTATTCCTCCTTGCCCTATACACGAAATCACAGCTTCCCTATCTTCATCAACATTTAACAATTATTTTTATTAATATTATTATTAATAGTAGTATATTATTATTATTATTATTATTATTATTATTATTATTATTATTATTATTATTATTATTATTATTATTATTATTATTATTATTATGTTAATATTATTATTATTATATTTAGGTATCCCCGCAGGGATACCTTTTAGAGGTTGCCTGAATTTTTCTTCCTTTTGGTTTTCTTTCACTAACTTTTCGTTACATTTCGCTCATACACCGAGAAAGCCTCATCCAATCTCACGAAAAATTTCAACGCTTGTGAACGGTCAGTAACATGTACAAGTGACCTGTGATCAAAGTTGCTGAACACATTCTCAGTATCCTGGAATGGCTCGTATAACTTCCAAAATCCTGAGTGGCGGAGCTTCAGAAAAAATAGTTGCCTCCTGATTCGACAACGGCGGAGAGTGACATTCACGAGCCTAAATTTAACCATTTTGTGTGTGAGATTGTGTGATTTTTTTTTATTCCCGGTAAATCATGTTAAATAAGTTTCAGTTTACCTCTTGTAAACTGCTTCAGTATTTAATGGTTGATGCAACTTAGTGCCACAAAGAAGGTTGGCTTTGTTGATGGAATTTTAGGTGTTATTTTTGTTACTTGTAATCACGAAATAGTATGCTATTTTCTTAAACTAGTACACTATTTTGCCTTGATGCTAGTAAAGGGCTCTTGATCCAAAGAGCCACTGCTTGAATCGATTCCGATTTTATTTCGCTCATAAATCGAGAATGTCTAAACCAATCGACTTCAAATTTTAAATGCTCTTTACAGTAACGAGGACCAGACTCTTGTAACAACTGGTATCTTCACGTGCCCTATGACCATAGTTACTGAATCCATTCCCAGCATCTTGGAATTGCTTGGATAACTTCAAAGCTTCAAAATTTCATAAAAGTTCCTTCTAAATCTAGACATTGGAAAGTGAACTTCAGAAGTGTAGGTGAAGATCTGACCATTTATGTATAAATTAATGAGAAATTTTAATTCCCATTTAATCACGTTAAATAAATTTCATGGTTTATCTTTTGAACGACTGTAATGGTTAATGCATCTTAAGGCCAGGAGAGTACCCATAAAGTTTTGTTTGCTTGCAGGCAAATTTAATGATGTATTAAAATAATAAAAGAAAATATTGGGTTCGTTGGAATCCATAACTGGGAATCGACTTCAAATTTTCATCATCACCGTGTTTTTCTAAACACATGGTTTATTGTGCTTCTGGTCGGCATAAGTCCAAATTTACCAATTTTATTTAACAAAATGATATTAATTTTTTCCGTAACTAAATAATGTTTCTTCTGATTGGCCTAAGAGTTTTATTGATGATGCATTCTATAAGAAAGATGACATCTCATAAATTAAGTTCGAGTAGGTGCAAATTTAAAACTGTACTGAAATTTGGAGTCGTCGGAATTACATCAGTTATTGGACAATGCCTTTTCTTATGGGATTCCAACTTTTACCTTCAGTGACCTTTACTAAAATAAAGTTTACCACTCACTTTGAGCTGTGTAAATTTCTATGTGCCAATTTTATTAAGTAAATTGTTTTATCATGTAATAAGTGGGAGAATGTCTCTTCTGATCGACTTCAAACCGTATATGCTGGTGTATCTTAACTGGAAGTGTGGGCCCCAATTTGCCGTTTATTGGTTAATTTTTTAAAACTGGATTTTTTAGAAGGAAAAAAAATTCTAACACGTTTGCAAATAATATAAATGAAAAATGAAAACTTTAAAAACTAAATTTGGGTTTTTAAGGCGTTTTAAAGTTTAACGAAACGAAGACTTTCCTATTCACAGAACATTCTCAGCAACATTATTGTTTTTCTTTCACACAAAATTTCGTTTATTACTTGAGAACACCTTATTCGATCGGCTTCAGATTTCAAACACTGGTGTAATGTATCTTGGGTAAGATTCACGGGACTCTGCATGTGTGGCTCACCGCTGCATGTGTGGCTCACCGCTGCATGTGTGGCTCACCGCTGCATGTGTGGCTCACCGCTGCATGTGTGGCTCACCGCTGCATGTGTGGCTCACCGCTGCATGTGTGGCTCACCGCTGCATGTGTGGCTCACCGCTGCATGTGTGGCTCACCGCTGCATGTGTGGCTCACCGCTGCATGTGTGGCTCACCGCTGCATGTGTGGCTCACCGCTGCATGTGTGGCTCACCGCTGCATGTGTGGCTCACCGCTGCATGTGTGGCTCACCGCTGCATGTGTGGCTCACCGCTGCATGTGTGGCTCACCGCTGCAAAGTGTTACTTGGAAAATTTCCAAATTTTGTTTCCGTGTGACAACTGGAGAACTTTGATCATCTTCAAAATTTCATGACTGGTGCATCCTCCTCAGATGAAGGTTGGTATATATATTGGAGTGTGAAAATGCTGTTTTACTTCTATAATCTTGATATGGATTATTATTTTTTACATTACAGCATTATTTTGCTTTGATGCTGATGAGGAGCTGTTGACCCAGGGAACTGGATCTATCTTTACCGTGTTGGATCAAATTTGAATGCCTTGTATTCTACAGGCGCTATATGATCCTCACTGGTTTAGCTCTTTCCTTTGATTAAAATATAATTGTGAACGGAATAAATCTTCAATGGCTGATGCATCGTATGAATATATGGAACGTTTCATGGGTTTAGGCTGTGTAGGCACAAATTTTGTTGGATTTTGTGCAATAACTGGAAAACACATCTTGCCAGCTTTAAGGGACACGTTAGTTCCCTTGTTTTCTAATAATATGTTATTTTTCCCCTATAATCTGCCTTGTCCATAATTACTATCGCATTTGTTTTCCCTGCTTTCATAAGGTGAAGTCCAAGATCTTTCCTTAATTCATGGTATAACTTAACAGATCTTTGAGGACATTTGTATTGCAGAGATCTGAGCTTTGCTCAAACATTTATTAAGTTATACCATTAATTAAGGAAAGATCCTAGACTTCACCTTACTAAAGCAGACAAAGCAATTGCGATAGTAATTACGAACACAGTAGGAGACAGGGAAACTAACGCGCCTCTTAAACTTTTAGTTCTGATTGGTTTCCTCAAAGTAGATAATGTCTTAATATAGGTTTTGGAGGTCATGTTCCAATTTAATTGATCAAAGTTGTTTCTGTGAAATAGTTGGAGAATATCTCTACTGAGGCAAGTCATAATATTTGATTTAATTTGGTTAACCAAGGTTAAATCGGCATAGTGTACTTTAAGTGTCTGTAACATCTGTGTGCGTCAAGACCAATGTTAAAAATTTGTATGTTATGAACGCTCAGCTTACATAAAACATACATTCTTACTTCCCTACTTCGCTTACTTTCTTAGAAGCAGGTCCTTCTTACCTGGAGTTTACCTGGAGAGAGTTCCGGGGGTCAACGCCCCCGCGGCCCGGTCTGTGACCAGGCCTCCTGGTGGATCAGAGCCTGATCAACCAGGCTGTTACTGCTGGCTGCACGCAATCCAACGTACGAGCCACAGCCCGGCTGGTCAAGTACCGACTTTAGGTGCTTGTCCAGTGCCAGCTTGAAGACAACCAGGGGTCTATTGGTGATCTCCCTTAAGTATCCTGGGAGGCAGTTGAACAGTCTCGGGCCCCTGGCACTTATTGTATTGTCTCTTAACGTGCTAGTGGCACCCCTGCTTTTCATTGGGGGGGATGTTGCACCGTCTGCCAAGTCTTTTGCTTTCGTTGCGAGTGATTTTCGTGTGCAAGTTCGGTACTAGTCCCTCTATTATTTTCCAGGTGTATATAATCATGTATCTCTCCCGCCTGCGTTCCAGGGAATACTGGTTCAGGAACTTCAAGCGCTCTCAGTAACTGAGGTGTTTTATCTCCGTTATGCGCGCCGTGAAGGTTCTCTGTACATTTTCTAGGTCAGCAATTTCACCTGCGTTGAAAGGTGCTGTTAGTGTGCAGCAATATTCCAGCCTAGATAGAACAAGCGACCTGAAGAGTGTCATCATGGGCTTCGCATCCCTAGTTTTGAAGGTTCTCATTATCCATCCTGTCATTTTTCTAGCAGCTGCGATTGATATAATATTATGGTCTTTGAAGGTGAGATCCTCCGACATGATCACTCCCAGGTCTTTTACGTTGGTTTTTCGAGCTATTTTGTGGCCGGAATTTGTTTTGTACTCCGATGAAGTTTTAATTTCCTCGTGTTTACCATATCGGAGTAATTGAAATTTCTCATCGTTGAACTTCATATTGTTTTCTGCAGCCCATTGAAAGATTTGGTTGATGTCCGCCTGGAGCCTTGCAGTGTCTGCAATGGAAGACACTGTCATGCAGATTCGGGTGTCATCTGCAAAGGAAGACACGGTGCTGTGGCTGACATCCTTGTCTATGTCAGATATGAGGATGAGAACCAAGATGGGAGCGAGTACTGTGCCTTGTGGAACAGAGATTTTCACCGTAGCCGCCTCGGACTTTACTCTGTTGACTACTACTCTCTGTGTTCTGTTTGTGAGGAAATTATAGATCCATCTACCAACTTTTCCTATTATTCCTTTAGCATGCATTTTGTGCGCTATTACGCCATGGTCACACTTGTCGAAGGCTTTTGCAAAGTCTGTATATATTACATCTGCATTTTTTTTGTCTTCTAGTGCATCTAGGAACTTGTCGAAGTGATCCAATAGTTGAGACAGACAGGAGCGACCTGCTCTAAACCCATGTTGCCCTGGGTTGTGTAATTGATGGGTTTCTAGATGGGTGGCGATTTTGCTTCTTAGGGCCCTTTCAAAGATTTTTATGATGTGGGATATTAGTGCTATCGGTCTGTAGTTCTTTGCTATTGCTTTACTGCCCCCTTTGTGGAGTGGGGCTATGTCTGTTGTTTTTAGTAACTGTGGGACGACCCCCGTGTCCATGCTCCCTCTCCATAGGATGGTAAAAGCTCGTGATAGGGGCTTCTTGCAGTTCTTGATGAGCAAGGAGTTCCATGAGTCTGGCCCTGGGGCAGAGTGCATGGGCATGTCATTTATCGCCTGTTCGAAGTCATTTGGCGTCAGGATAACATCAGATAGACTTGTGTTAACCAAATTCTGTGTCTCTCTCATAAAAAATTCATTTTGATCTTCGACTCTCAGTCTGGCTAGCGGCTTGCTAAAAACTGAGTCATATTGTGACTTGAGTAGCTCACTCATTTCCTTGCTGTCATCTGTGTAGGACCCATCTTGTTTAATTAGGGGCTCAATACTGGACGTTGTTCTCGACTTTGATTTGGCATAGGAAAAGAAATACTTTGGGTTTCTTTCTATTTCATTTATGGCTTTTAGTTCTTCCCGTGATTCTTGACTCCTATAAGATTCCTTTAGCTTAAGTTCGATGTTTGCTATTTCTCTGACCAGTGACTCACTACGCATTTCAGATATATAGGCCTCTTTTAGCCGCACTGTTATTCTTTTTCGTCGCCTGTAAAGGGAGCGCCTGTCTTTTTCTGTTTTACATCTACTCCTCCTTTTTCTTAAAGGAATAAGCCTTGAGCACACATCGAGTGCCGCATAGTTAATCTGTTCTAGGCATAAGTTGGGGTCTGTGTTGCTTAGTCTATCTTCCCAGCTTATATCGGTTAGGACTTGGTTTACTTGGTCCCACTTTATGCTCTTGTTATTGAAGTTGAATTTGGTGAAGGCTCCCTCGTGACTAATCTCATTATGTCGGTCTGGGGCTCCGCGCATACATGTCTGAACCTCGATTATGTTGTGATCTGAGTATATTGTTTTTGATATGGTGACATTTCGTATCAGATCATCATTGTTAGTGAAGATGAGGTCTAGTGTATTCTCCAGTCTAGTAGGCTCTATTATTTGCTGGTTTAAGTTGAATTTTGTGCAGAGATTTAAAAGCTCGTGTGTGTGTGATTTTTCGTCTGAGCTGCCTCCTGGTGTTATCACTGCAACAATATGATTTGCTATATTCCTCCATTTTAGGTGCCTTAAGTTGAAATCCCCCAGGAGCAAGATGTTGGGGGCAGGAGCTGGCAGATTTTCCAGACAGTGGTCAATTTTTAACAGCTGTTCCTGGAATTGCTGGGACGTTGCATCCGGAGGCTTGTAGACTACCACAATGACTAGGTTTTGGTTCTCGATCTTTGCTGCTAAAACTTCCACTACATCATTTGAGGCATTAAGCAGTTCTGTGCAAACAAGTGACTCTGCGATACACAGGCCAAACCCCCCTTTTGCCTGTTCACTCTGTCGCATCTGTATAGGTTGTAACCTGGGATCCATATTTCGTTGTCCAAGTGATCCTTTATGTGGGTCTCTGTGAAAGCCGCGAACATTGCATTTGCCTCTGCAAGCAGTCCACGGATGAAAGGTATTTTGTTGTTCGTTGCTGGCTTTAGACCCTGTATATTTGCAAAGAAGAATGTCATCGGACTGGTGGTATTGGTGGTACTGGGGGGGACTTTTTTCCGGCATTGGTTTGGAGTGGAGACCATCGACTGTGGTTCCACTCCAGGAATGACTGGATTTGGTGTACGATTTCTGCCATTTCCTGCCGGTTTTTTTTCCTTCCTGGCACTAAAAAACCTCTCCCTCTTGAGTGGCTGTGGCTACCCAGGTTTTCCCATGGCCTGGATGTTTTGTATCTTTTTGTCCCCTTTAGATGGTGTGCCTGGCAATTTAAGTTATAGCACAGTCTTCACTGTTCTGAAGAGTGACACATTTCAGGGTGAAAAAGCTTACAGGAAGGGAGTTTGCATTTTCCTGTTGTCATATGGGCACGACATTTTCTAGGGTGGTCAAAGTTGCACGTCCCATCTGTTTTTCCATATTTCCCATGCCTACAGATACCAAGTGCATAGTATGTGCACAGGGTTGGTTTCCGTTTCCCTTGGGTTTTTGTGACTGTATTCCCTGCTGGTGCATGTTTATCTGTGTCTTTCCTATCCTCACTAGCACTAACAATGGGGCTCTCACCAGTTGTTTTTGGTAATGTATCCTCACTAATGCTAGTGGAGTCCCCTTGTTTTCTATCTCCTGTGGTATTACTAGTTTGTAATATTGGTTTTATCTTGTCCTTGACTACACTTGTTTCCCCACTACAGCTCCTGTCTCCCCCGAGGTCATTTATATGCATTCCCTCCTGTGTACATTTACTGACTACCTGGACAGCATCTCCACCCTCACCATTACTGTATCCCAGGACAGCACCTCCAGCTTCACCATTACTGTCTCCCAGGACAGCACCTCCAGCTTCACCATTACTTTCTACCAGGACAGCACTATCAGCCCCACATTTACTGACTACCGGGGCAGCACCTCCAGCCTTACAGTTTCTGACTACATGGCCAACACCAAGGGCAATACCCTCAAGCCCAGACTTTTTATTATCCCATTTGTTATAGAATGCTTCCAGGTTTTCCATGAAGGCTGCTTTGATGTTATCCTCTTTAAATACCAATGTGATTTTAGTCCACAGATTTATCTCATTTGGGCATACCCAAA
The DNA here is from genome assembly GCF_038502225.1 of Cherax quadricarinatus. Lineage (NCBI taxonomy): Eukaryota > Metazoa > Arthropoda > Malacostraca > Decapoda > Parastacidae > Cherax > Cherax quadricarinatus. The sequence goes on along the minus strand of NC_091303.1, from coordinate 39,943,726 downwards.
AACACTTCCCTGATTTAATACTGCTTGTAGATAGTTCTTGGATATCTGCACAAGGGGTGTGACACCAATTTCCACAAAAATGGCAATTTATCCATGTGGAAGCCCGTTTCTTTGATGAACTGCAGACTACACAGAGCTTCATAATGTGATTTGAATGGTTGATTTACTATAATTCTACTAGTAACCTCTTGAATATTCTACTAATAACCTCCTTAAAGTGAAGATCTGGCTATTTGTATTTCTATTTCTAACTGTACTTGTATATTAGGACAGCTTACCGTTGTACGTTCCTGTTTTATATTTATTGTTTGTGTTTGATAAGGGCGCCTAAAACACCGTCTGTTTACAGTCTGCTTTATTGTCCAACGAATCCATTTGAAACCGGCCTAGGGAAAAATTTAGATTCATTTTGACCTGTGTTAGTCGCAAAATTATTTTTTGGGGGAAAAAACTGGATGAAATATAAATACTGTTTTTTTCACGTGATAATTTCAGTGTCTCATCTGATAGCTTCAGCTTTGTTTATCCTGACAACGCGCCTGTGTATTTTAGATTTGAGCTGTACATGACCTAATTTACCATTTATGTTGATGAAAATTGGATATAAGCTTTCATATTCTTTTTCATATCATGACTTATAAATACCTCTTCTGATTCCCTTCAGATCTTCAACGCTAATATTTAACTACATTATCAACTTATGCGGCACTCTGCACTATTCCAGTCACATGCATTAAGGAACAAGGGACTGGAATTATGGCATATGAGGATACCTTTTTCAGATCGCGTAGCGACTGAAACACTTCTAGTCCACTGTCTGTCTCACTTCAGAGCCACTGTGTTGGTCTATTTTTAAAGACTGATCTTCTTTGATAACCATAACATTCCTCTTAAGTTTGGTTTCGAGGCTAATGTTTCTTAACGGATGTATACCAGTACATGTATGTCCTAATTTGTCAATTTTTATTGAAAATAAGAAATGGATATTAGAATAGCAAGAGAAACGTCTACGATGGAGATACCCAGGTGTTGCGCATGTGTCTTAATTTCATCTTGTCGGTATTATATACCATTCTTGTACTACTACTACTACTACCATCACCTCTTCCTGCCTATATATAGCCGTCCTACTCCACCTCTGGTTAGTGTGACTTTGTCAATGGTCCAAGTCGGACCGAAACGTCGTCGTAAGCTTCTCTCTTTTATGTGCGGGTTATTTGTGTATCGTTCCAGTCACGGTATTGTGCCTTTTTTGTTATTTACTGAAATGCATCTAGTCAGCTTTATTATTATTACTATTATTATTATTATTATTATTATTATTATTATTATTATTATTATTATTACAGTTATTAATAGTTCTGGGAAGCACTTTACCCGTAACGACCCTAAAGTGCCTGAGTTTGAGCCTAGGAAGGGGAAAGTGAAGGGGTAACTCCAATTCATTGGCTCAAGAACCCATCGTCAGTATTAATTCCCCTCACATAATGAATCAAGAGATTCACAGACTGAATTACGTGAAGATAAATAGTAACTTGTACACGACCTCGTAGTGCTCTGGAGGACGACCATCTTCACAGTATAATTTTAATGTTCAAAATATTATGTTAATTTTCACAGAATAATGTTAATGTTTAGAGTATAAACTTAAAGTTTAATTTAAATGGTTAACGGTTAGATAACTAGATTAATGGTTAGATTATGTGGTTATTTGTTAAATTATAAGGCTAAATTTAGATTGAAATGTCAATGGTTAGATTTTAAGGTTAGTTAGATTACAAGGTTAATGGTTAGATTACAAGGTTAATGATGAAATTATAAGGTTAATGGTTATATTACAGGGTTAATGGTTAGATTACAAGGTTAAAGGTTAGATTACAAGGTTAAAGGTTAGATTACAAGGTTAAAGGTTAGATTACAAGGTTAAAGGTTAGATTACAAGGTTAAAGGTTAGATTACAAGGTTAAAGGTTAGATTACAAGGTTAATGGTTAGATTACACGGTTAATGGTTAGATTACAAGGTTAATGGTTATATTATAAAGTTAATACTTAAATAACAAGATTAAAGACTAGATTTTTAAGTTAATGGTTAAATTAAAATTTTTGATACTTGTATCGCAAGTCTAATTATTACACTAGAAAGCTAGTAGTCTGATTATAAGGCTAAATGCTAGGGTGCAGGTCTAATGCTAGAATATATGCTTAATGGTAAGAATATAAGTTTAATCGCTTATTGAACTGTTTCTCAGGTAAAAAAGAGAGAGTTTATCAGTTACATATAGTACTGACCTACGTACCTACTGACTCGGTGCGGAGAATAAGGATGTTCAACATACGGGAAAAATTGCCCCCATAATTGATAACTGATAATATCTTAGATACAATCACAGTAACAGAACCCTCCCACCTATTTCCAAAGTAGCTCGTCCACTCCCAGTTGTGTAACTCACAGACCTGAAAAAAGTATGTCTTAGATGCCCCGCCCACCGTCAGTGCATGACACAACTTGCTACTGCTTGGCAGTATCTGCCTAACAGTGTCGGCCAGAGGCGGCATCAAATAATTAAAGATATTTTTCCTGAACTGTCAACTTGATTCACCTTCCCCAAAAGGTAAAGAGGAAGACTCAGGAATCGACCCACTGACAGTGAGAAAATTGAAATCCAAGTGAGCAAAAATATTGAACTAGGCAACACAGTTGGGGCAGTCAGGATAAGCACCAACGAAAATACAAATGCCCCCCTGCCAGGAAAAACAGGAGCACCAGCAGTTCTAACATCACTGCACTGTCCCCACTGTAGAACCACCTATGCAAAAACCAGGCGTTTGCAAAATAATTATGTTCCCGTCTTGCTCCGCTGGTAACTGCACAGCAATAAGACCCAAACATTTGAAAGAGATCGTTTGTCCAGTTCTTGGGAAGATTTCAGAGATCCTTCTATTGCAGATTTGATTCCCGAAGAAATTAAGTCGCTCTGTGGTGCATCGCATTGTGTCCTGACAAAGCAAAAGATGGAGGTATGAGGCCCATTACCGTGGGCAGTACTCTTCGCTGCCTCGTTGCTAAAGCTGTTGTCAAAAGCACAGTCATAGAGGAGGCCATGATGCTTCGACTAAACCAGCTTGACTTTGGAATCTCTCAAGGCAAGGAAGCATAAATACATGTGACAAGGACACATATCAAAAATCTACTTGAGTATGACAATGTAGCACAAATTTAGATTTTTGAAAATTCATTTAATCTCCTAAAAAGAGATTTGGCATTAACATCCATACAAACACTTTATACGAGGGTGCCCAGGAAGAGGATCTCACTCCATTTCTCTTTTGCATAACGGTTAGTGAAGTTATCATCAAGTTGATGAGCGAGCTAAATATCTGGCTCATCAATGATGGCACACTAGCAGGCACGTTAGAGTCTCTTTTAGCAGATCATACTCAGAAGATGACACATTGATAGGCCATGGCGCTCGACCTTAATCCACCTAAATGCAAAATCCTCTCACCTAACCAACAAGCGCGACCGATGTAGTCACAAAAGTGCACATTCCTAGTCTAGATGACGAGCAGTGAGACTAAGGTGCGCTTCCAGTCAGACTAGGAGGCAATGGTGTCCGAAAGTCATCACAAAATTCTCTCCTTGCATTTGTCTTCATGTGTGGAGCCCAACGAACTTGAGGCAGCAACTCTCCTTAAGTTAAATGCCTTAGGGACACTGATTTAGGTTCACAATCCAAAGTTTATTAATTAATGGAGCCAGGCTTTTGGAAATTCTAGCAAGCTCTAACCAACTAGCTCTCCCCACTAACTACCAAAAGTGGCACTGAGATATCCTAAAGTAAAGAATCTTCCTTTAACAATGCCTGAGATTGTGTCGGGGAAGAAGAGAGCTCACCTCCTGGCAGCGAGAGCTCCTCATGCAGTGGATTTTCTGTTGGTTGTCATCATATCCTTCTTTAGCACATGCCTCAACCCGCAGACCATTCGTATCTGTGTTGCACCTCACTTTGCAACCCCTATCCACACTGAACACAGGAGTATCTGCAACAGTGAATCGACAGACGGTTTTGGATACCATGGTCTTGTTTGCTGCAGACCTGAGGCAAGAAGAACTTAACAACTGAGTTCCAACAACTGAATGCTCAGCAATAAGAGAGCTACCAAGTATGCAGATCTGATGACAGCCCGTCCTGATGGAACTACCATACAAATCTGGACAGACGACAAGCAGGTGTTCAGGTACTAAACATGCGTGTGCACACTTGCTGATACCTGTCTCCAGTGAAGCAGAGAAGAAGTTGAAGTAGCTGCCAGCTTCAGGGAGTCTCAAAAGTCATTACACGTTTGTTCCCACAAGCTCAGAGACCCTCGGCTGAAGGGAAAAGAGCGCAGAAAAATTCCAAAAAGAGCTAGGCAGACTCATCTGGGCAACTAAGAATCCTAGAACAGCTAGCTTTCTGTTCCAGAGGTTCAGCGTTACAGCTCAGAACGTTAATGCCTTTTGCTTCAAGTGTACGTGCTGCAGCTCTGAGGAATTGAATGAGATATTTGGGAATGTAATTGTTGAACACACATCAGTGTACTAGTAATTTAACCCTAAAACTTTTTGCATTTTATACTCCAAAGTCTTTCTACCTTTTATGTAGACTTTAAAATCTGGTACTGCAGTATATAATAAAAGTTACTTAGTTAAGCATTTATAAAAGATAGAGTGAAAGGAAAAGTAACATGTTCAAACAGCCTCAAGGAGAAATATAAATATTTATCGCTGGAGCCTTTTTATCTACTCTCTCTCTAAAGTGTAATGAACACTTGTCAATGACCAATAATCACCCACATGGAGACAGAAACACAGAAGATTATTTGAGCTGTACATTTCGATCCCCTTCTGGTCTAACTTTGAGGGCTGCATATGGAAATATAAACACATATGCAGTATAATGTGATCCTTTATTGACTACGTTTCGCCCACACAGTGAGCTTTTTCAAGTCACAAACAGATCTACCTGGGGTGGAAGGGACGAGAGTATTTATAGTCAGGTTCAGAATGCTGAGGTCAGGTGGAGAATGCTGCATCTGATGATGTACCGAGTGGGGTTATAGAGTCTAAAATCTTGGGTAGCTTGGAAAGGAGATTGGATAAGTTTGTGAGCAGACATTCTACAGTGTTCTTCCATTCCTGTGTTCTTATGTGGGATAGCGATGAAGAAGTTTCTTGGCAAGTGGTTCAGCTATGTTATAGAAGCCACTATTCTGGTTGAAGTTGTCGGATATAGAAATAAGTGATGATTCCAGGATTCTTCGGTATTGAGTGTTGTCTTCTGTGGCGATAAGTCTTGAGTTTCTGTAGTTTATCAAGTGGTTGTGTGAATTACGGTGTTGTACACAGGCATTCCTTGTGTCGTCAGACCTGCTTGCGTACTGGTGTTCTGAAATACGTGTTTGGAGGTCCCTTGATGTTTCGCCCACGTATAATTTGTTGCAGTCATTACAAGGGATTATGTATACCCCTGCAGAGGGTGGAAGCTTGTCCTGTCTATCACTGGTAATGTCCTTGATGGTCGTGGTTGTGGAGGTAGATACTTGGAATGAGGTATTGGAAAAGATGTTGGAAACGTGTTTGGCAATGGAGTTGGTGGGGAGGACCATGTATCTCTTCTCGGTAGTGTCTTCTCTGGGTGTGTTGAAGATGTTTAATGCCCGTCGTCTGCAGTCTCTGATGAAGTGACGAGGATAGTGGAGTTTAGAAAATACTTGTTCAATTATCGTGCATTCTTCGTAATGACATTACCAGTGATAGACAGGACAAGCTTCCACCCTCTGCAGGGGTATACATAATCCCTTGTAATGACTGCAACAAATTTTACGTGGGCGAAACATCAAGGGACCTCCAAACACGTATTTCAGAACACCAGTACGCAAGCAGGTCTGACGACACAAGGAATGCCTGTGTACAACACCGTAATTCACACAACCACTTGATAAACTACAGAAACTCAAGACTTATCGCCACAGAAGACAACACTCAATACCGAAGAATCCTGGAATCATCACTTATTTCTATATCCGACAACTTCAACCAGAATAGTGGCTTCTATAACATAGCTGAACCACTTGCCAAGAAACTTCTTCATCGCTATCCCACATAAGAACACAGGAATGGAAGAACACTGTAGAATGTCTGCTCACAAACTTATCCAATCTCCTTTCCAAGCTACCCAAGATTTTAGACTCTATAACCCCACTCGGTACATCATCAGATGCAGCATTCTCCACCTGACCTCAGCATTCTGAACCTGACTATAAATACTCTCGTCCCTTCCACCCCAGGTAGATCTGTTTGTGACTTGAAAAAGCTCACTGTGTGGGCGAAACATAGTCAATAAAGGATCACATTATACTGCATATGTGTTTATATTTCCATTGTGTCGGTATTTTATACCATTTATTTCCAGGGCTGCATATTCTGAGTGCCAACTATGTTCATTTCTACAGCTACCATTCAATCCAGATTAAGAAGTTAGAGCAAGGAAAAAATCCCTAGAACACAATTCTCCAAATTAGGATACCCTAAATGGTTTATTAACAAGGAGAAAAGAAAGCAAACATCAACTGTAACTAAACCTCAGTTCACAAAAAAGACGAACCCCATCCTGCAAATCTCAACTCATGGTAACCTACCACCAAGGTACATTCAATCGTCTCAATAAAGTGACCAACATAATCACGTTCTATCCCAACAAATTAGGGATTCTCTTTTCCACTAAACACAAACGTTCAGCCACGCAAGTCACACCAGGCGTTTACCAGATACCATGTAAAGACTGCAACAAAACATACATAGGGCAGAGAGGCCGAAAGCTATGCACTAGGAACATTGAACACCAGAGGGCAAATACATTATGCACAGGATAATTCAGTCATTTTTCAACATGTCAGCATCAACAATCACAACATTCACTGGGATGCTGCCACCATCAAACACAAATCACACTTCAGTTACAAACGCAAAATCATAGAATCTGCCCTCATAAATACCACTCCCAAGGGGACTGAAATTACTAAATGTAATGTATATATATACATACATTATATATATATATATATATATATATATATATATATATATATATATATATATATATATATATATATATATATATATATATATATATATATATATATATATATATATATATATATATATATATATATATATATATATATATATATATATATATATATATATTAGTTTCCTTCTTTTTCTGGTTCCCCCTCGTCCAACACGAGCTGCTTCACAGAAACAGCACATGTTGAAGCAATGCAGAGTTAATACACAAATAATCCGCATATAGGAGACTGAAGCTTATGACGACATTTTCGTCCGACTTGTATCAAAAGTTAAGACAAGACGTTGCACCGTCGTCGTTCCTATGAACTCCGGAGGGAGTGAACATCAAAATGGTATAAAATACCGACAGGTTGTTAGGTAAGACACATATGCAACAGTTAGATATCTTTATTTCAAAACGCTTTGCCTACACAGTAGGCTTCTTCAGTCGAGTACAGAAAAGTTGATAGAAGCAAAAGAGACGTGAAGACGATGTAATCAGTCCATCACCCTTGACGTTTTGAAGTGGTCAGTCTCTCCAGACTGAGGGACTGACCACCTCAAAACTTCAAGGGTGATGGACTGATTGCATCATCTTCACGTCTCTTCTGCTTCTATCAACTTTTCTGTACTCGACTGAAGAAGCCTACTGCGTAGGCGAAACGTTTCGAAATAAAGATGTCTAACCGTTGCACATGTGTCTTACCTAACAACTCCGGAGGGAGCTGGACAAATACCTAAATTCAGTATCCAATCAGCCGGGCTGTGGTTCGTACGTTGAACTATGTAAGACCAATGGTAAAAGGTACCACTAACTCCCCTGCTAATCGAGATAAGTATATTCTGGTTGTGGGTGACTCACAGGTAAGATATATAGACCATACTTTCTATAACAGATATAGAAATATTAGAGAGTGTGCTTCTCAGGAGCTGGTGTTGATGACATAGTCAACAGATTAGATAACACTATGTCACGTAATGGGAACAAGCCCATCATCTTAGTGCTGGTGGTAATGATATCAGGAAGGGCAGGAGACAAGAGCCGCTGGATTAGTGTAAGGGAGGAGTCCAAATCATGTGTAGCATTTTGCCTAGAAGGGGAGTAGGCAGTGAACAGACTTCTAGGGTAAATGGTGTATGTTTCTGGCTAGACAGGTACTGCAAGGAATTTGCAGTAACTGGGACAAATTTTATGGCAAACATGATAAATATGCAAGGGATGAAGTACATCTATCAGGGGCTGTAGTGGTTGCATTAGCCAACTCAGCTGAGGGGGGCCATTGCTGACTTGTCTAGGACTTTAAACTGATAGATTAAAGAGGTATGAGTGTGTGTAGGAAACAATCAAGCCGCAGTACAAGGGTTGAAGACAACAGATATTATCAGGATACCTCAGGGATATCTTTAATACACAATATTCAAAATAAAGTTGCTAGTAAAGGCAAAGCAATTGATCAACAAAGAGAGACAGTAGAGGGCAGAGAGTGACTAGCTCACTTACGTTTTACTATAATAATAGTAGGAGTCTAAGAAATAAGATAGATGATGCAAGATTACTTGCATGTGCAAGTAATATAGATATTATTGCTGTAACGGAGACCTGGTTCAACCTGAAAGATAATGAAATGCCTTCTGAATGCTACATACAAGGCTATAAACTATTCCACACTGACAGGGTCAACGGGAAGGGTGGTGGACTAGCGATATTTGTCAGAGATAATTTAAATTGTTGTGTTACACAAGATATAAGAATAGAAGCATTGGACACAGAATCTGTTTGGCTACAGTTTCTCGAGTGTGGTGACAAATTAATTTTGGGTGTGCTTTTTAGGACCTCAAATATTGATAGGGAGTACAGTAAACTGCTATGGGACGAAATTCATAAGGTGTCTAGATACGAAAATGTTGTGTTAATGGGAAGTTTTAACTTTAGACAAACTGATTGGAACAGTCACAGGAAATCTTGCGTCTAGTGACTTTCTTGATGTGGTTCAAGACTGCTTTTTAAGACAGGTTGTGACACAACCAACTAGAGGAAACAATCTGCTTGACTTGGTTCTTGCCAACAAGGAATCATTAATTAATAATCTAGAGATTAATGATGAGTTTGGCAAAAGCAATCACAAATAATTTAGTTTCAATATATCAAGGAATTTCCCAAATAACTGCAATCAAGTCTGTCCCAGACTTCTGTTTGGCCGATTTCCTGGGACTGAGAAATTATCTGGGTGGGCTAAATTGGAAAGACCTGACTATGGGTCAGGTAGGTGGTGTTGGCTGCCAATATGACGTTTTTCATAGCATAGTTTTAGCTGCCCAGACAACTTATGTTCCAAGCAGGAAAATGAGATCACCCAAAAATGATCCCAATTGGATAAACAATAGATTAAAACATCTCATTGGTCAAAAGAGAGGAATATATAGGCATATCAAAAGAGGGGATGGGCAGTTAAAAAATCAGTATATTCAATTAAAGAGAAAAATAAAAAAGGGAATAAGAAAAGCTAGAAGAGATTATGAGGCTAAAGTGCCAAGGGATTCGAAGACTAACCCAAAAGGTTTCGTTCAGGTATATAGACGTAAGATTAGGAACAAGACAGGCCTACTCAAAAGTAACTCAGGTCAGATCACTGACAGTGATAAGGAAATGTGTGAAATTTTTAACTCTTATTTCCTCTCAGCTTTTATGCAAGAAGATACTAGCGAAATTCCAGAAATAATAAATTATGTAGAACAGGACGATAATAAGCTATTCACGATTGCAGTAACTAGTGACATGGTCATCAGACAAATAGAGAAATTAAAACCTAACAAATCCCCAGGCCCTGATGAACTGTTAGGAAGGGTTTCAAAGGAATGTAAAGATAAGCTTTGCCAATTTATGGCTAGTCTTTTCAACATATTACTACAAACTAGCATAGTGCCAGACAAGTGGAAAATGGCAAATATAATACCTATTAACAAAGCAAGAGACAGGTCCTTAGCTTCATAATGGGAAAATTTATGGAACCAATAATTGCCGAGGCAATTCGTAGCCATCTTGAAAGACATAAATTGATTAATGAATCTCAGCACGGTTTAACAAAGGGGCATTCCTGCCTTACGAATTTACTAACTTTTTTCACCAAGGTATTTGAGAAGGTAGATCATGGTAATGAATATGATATTGTGTAGATGGACTTCCATAAAGAATGGAGAAGAATTTTTTCCTGGGCAGAGTAGTGGTTGGCAGATAGGCAGCAGAGAGTTTACATCAATGGGGAGAAATGAGAGTGGGGGCACCTCACGAGTGGTGTTCCACAGGAGTCAGTGTAGGGGCCTTTGTTGTTCACAATTTATACAAACGACAATGATGAGGGAATAAATAGCGACATAAGCAAGTTTACTGATGACACCAAAACAGGTCACCTAATTCATTCTAATGAGTACATTAGAACACTCCAAGAAGATTTGAGCAGACTGATGCAGTGGTCGGAGAAGTGGCAGATGCAGTTTAATATAGATAAATGCAAAGTTCTAAACATTGGACAAAAAACATAACCATGCCACATATAAACTAAATAATGTAGATCTTAATATAACTGACTGCGAAAAGGATTTGAGAGCTCTGGTTAGCAGTAATCTAAAACCAAGACAGCAGCGCATTAGTGTTCGCAATAAAGCGAACGGAATTCTTGGCATCATATCAAGAAGCATAAATAATAGAAGTCCTCAGGTTGGTCTTCAACTCTATATATCTTTGGTTAGGCCTCATTTAGATTATGTTGCACAGTTCTGGTCACCATATTACAGAATGAATATAAATACACTGGAAGACGTACAGAGGAGGATGACAAAGTTGATCCCATGTATCAGAAATCTTCCCTATGAGGATAGACTGAGGGCCCTGAATTTGCACTTTCTAGAAAGACGTAGAATTAGGGGGGATATGATTCAGATGTATAAATGGAAAACAAGAATAAATAGAGGATGTAAATAGCATGCTAAAAATATTTAGCCAAGACAGGATTCGCAGCTATGGTTTTAAGTTCAGGAAGGATATAGGAAAGCACTAGTTTGATAACAGAGTTGTGGATGAGTGAAAGAAACTCTCGAGTGCCATCATAGAAGCTAAGACTGTGTAGTTTTAAAAATAAGTTAGATAAATACATGAGTGGGTGTTGGTGGGTGTGAGTTGGACCTGACTAGCTTGTGCTAATAGGTCTGATGCCGTGCTCCTTAAGTAGATGTGACCTGACGGGACTAGGTGGGTCATTGGTTTAAACCAGGAGGTGACGTGGACCTGCCTCGCATGGACCAGTAGGCCTGAAACAGTGTTCTTTCTTTCTTATGTTCTTAACAACCTGGTTGATCAGGCCCTGATCCACGGGAAGGCCTAGTGAAGGACTGGGCCTCGGGGGCGTTGACCCCTGGAACACCCACCAGGTAATATTAATGATTGTTACCTTATGTTTATGACTAGCAAACTTCACCAACCTGTGTCACATCAACAGCTGTGACAGAACAGGTGATAACAGGTAAACAGCTCAGAGTGACATAATTAAAGCAGAGAAGACACAAAGAGTAAGAGAGAGAGAGTGAGACGATTACATATTCTTGGTAACTAGAGAACACTGGATACTGCACTGCGTAAGCAACTACTTTCAAAACATGAAGAATAACAGGGATAATAAGAAATGCATTGCGAAGAATAAAAGAATTCCTAAGGGACAGAGTGATAATCTTATTTTTCTCTGCTCAAAGAATAAACAAGTTTGACAAGTGGGGTTCCACAAGCCTCAGTTGAAGGACCAGTGCTCTTCTTGGAATATTCATATAGCAAATGTAAGAAAGATTTAAGGAAAAAGACTGGAAGCGGAGTACAGAATGGGGAATAGCACCTGTAAACCCCTATCAAAGAGAAAGAAACAGGAGTGTGTATAATACCGACAGTATCACAGGAGATTCATATCAGTATAATAACTTCAATAATAAGTGCTCTACCTTCGCATCAGTGATGAACTTCATGAACATCGTTAACAATGAATCATTCATAACCCAGTAAACAATACATTTTAGTTCTGTAACAAAACATGTACTATGCAGAACCAGCATGGAGCCCACAGCAGTCCAGTCATGTCCCCCCAAAAATCAGAGAAATTAAAGGTTTTAGCAATAAGACTAGGGATAGTACTAAGGTAGTTGATTACTTCTGAAAATAAGAGAGATGAACCTGGTGTCATTCAAGGATTAGGGGTAGACATGATTACGACGAATGAAATATTTATGAATGTGATAGGATGGGCAGTAAACAGGAAGAAGGGCGATACAGTGTGAGGTTAAACACTCAAATGAGTCCCAGGATGCTAGAATATATTTGTTCAGCCTTAGAGAGCTCAGATCTGGATGATGAAGTGGCGGAGAAAGGAAAGACTGTAACCAGCCTTCAGAGAACTTGAGGCCTACAATTTTATGATTAGTAAAGCCCAGTCACGGTTGGTTTAGAGACGGGGCCAGGAGCCGAGACTCGAGACCCACATGTCACAAGTAGATGAGTAATGTGTGAGCAAATAAGCGTGCACGAACACACAAAATGTACACAACAAAAGTAATGGTATCAGACATTAAACTGCAAAAGGTCATTGGAACTTCCTATCCCTCAGAACTGAAAAAAGGGAATTCTTGTTTCAGATGCTTACCGAAGTATAATGACAGAATTAAAAAGAGAAAACACGAAAAAAAGGCTGAATGGACGGCATTTTCCTAGAATGAAACATACCTTCAGGCACCCCAACCAGTCATATAATAATCCACAAACTAGAAGAACAGGTATATTTAACAAAAATATATAAAAAGTCACTTAAGTGCTTTGGTGAATACTTAAAAGACAGGAGTCTGGAAATGACAGTACGAAGAGTTAGAAGGTAAATGTGTGACAAATACTCTCTAAAGAAGAGTAGCGTGTTGTTCCTAGTATATGAAAATAATATTGTTAAACAAACTACGGAGGTGGTCAGACAAGTGGTCACTAGAGAGCAGCCAGAGAAAACGAAAGGTTATGAGGATTTAGAGAGAACGTCGGAGACGGAATTGGGGACAGAAGCTTACAATAGTCAGTGAAAGAAAAGAACTTTTGAACCAGAGGTGCACATGGGCTAAATAACCTCGGCGAGTTTTTAGTCACGCAAATCTCAGAATAGTATTGAGGGTGCTGACCACAATGCGACGTATGTAAAGTTTACCATGGAATATGCAGTCCTAGCGTGTTGCCTCCAAATAATCACAACTGATCAGATGAGGAGGATTAGGAGAGAAATAATGAAGATTTGTCACAGTCTAAGAAGGAATAATTAGGTAAACTGGAACAGATTTGGCGAAGTGAGGTGTTTAGGAACCAAGTGACACAAGTATTATAATCTAATAGAAAAATGGAACGAGCCAGATGAAGACGTGCTAGTGTGTACTATATTAAAAATGGGTGCAACAAAGCCCTGATGCGAGAACCCAACAAATGTTGGTCAAGAAAGATTGAGAGGCAGGGCCATGAGCTGAGTCTCGACATTCCCACAACTTCAGTTGGGTGAGTTGCAGGTACGCAGAGCCAGTGTGGAGCACACTAGGAAAACACAGTGACACACTCGAGAAAGTTCAATGCTTTGTCTCCTGAATGATACCATTGATGAGAAGACTGGGAGATAAGTGGAAAGAAACACTAGCTAAAAGGAACCACCTAGCCATCAGTTTCTCTTGTTCCTAGAGGAAGAACAAAAATTAAAAGAACTATGACCATGACATACTCAGGAAAACAGTATTTACAAAAAACTTGATCAATAACAAGAAATAAATTTGAACAACAGGACATGAATAAAAATTATATTGATAACAGAGCCGGGGAAAAAAAATCCACATAAGAGCAGTGTAGAAGTGGAACAAGATGGACAACGAAACAAAAGAAAGTGATTGCATGCGGCATCATTCGTAAATGCTCTGGCGGATTCACATTAGTCACTGGAGAAGAAGGTCCGATGTAGTCACAATGCTAAGACAATGTCGACTGTAAACAGGCTACAGGCGAAAAATATGCTGTGGTAAAATAAACATCATTGAGAGTAACAACAGTTGCAACAACGGCGACAAAGTTAATAGCAGCAACAGTAGTAGTAACATCAGCAGCAGCATAAGAAACATTAATATCAATAAAAGGAATACCAGCGTTAGCAGCAGCAGCAGCAGCAGCCGCCGTGCTATTAAAGCTGTACCTGTTGAATGAGCGACTGCTGGTGGTTGTGCTAGTGCTACTGCTGCTGCTACTACTACTATTACTACAACACCTGCTGCTTCTATCATTGGAGCAGTAGCTGCTGTTTCAGCCTCTGCTGATGTTTCTGATGCTGCTGGTGATGCTGCTGCTACTATATTTTTTTTACCGCTGCTATTGTTGCTGCCACAGCTGTTGTAGAGATTACTGCAAATGGTTCTACTGCTGCTGCTGCTTAACAACTGTTGTTGTTGCTGCGGCTGTTGCTGATGATTCTGCTGCTGCTGTTCTTGCTGATGTAGCAGCTGATGTTCCGGCTACTCTGATTTTTTTTTTTTGCTGCTACTGCTTATGGTATTACTATTATTGCTGCTGCTGCTGTTACTCCTGCCTCTCTCTCGCTTCCCCACCTAGGACAATGTGTAGCCACAGTCTCCATTGTTCCACGAAAAGTACGAGTGCGCGCGCACACACACACACACACACACACACACACACACACACACACACACACACACACACACACACACACACACACACACACACGCACACACACACACACACACACACATACACACACACACACACACACACACACACACACACACACACACACACACACACACACACACACACACACACACACACGCACACACACACACATACACACACACACACACACACACACACACACACACACACACACACACACACACTAGGTAGCTAGGAATCTAGGAAGTAGGTATTCTAGGATGAAGGATAAGCATAGAAGGAACTAGCGAGTAGGCGGTTGGGTCAGCATAAGGTCAAAGTTAGGCCAGAGAACCACATGTACACACAGACCATGCAAACATTCTGAACGCCCACGCATCCATAATGCACATACAATCACGCACACACTCACACCCAAAACTAACGCTCACACAAGCACACATGTACGTATACATATACAGAGGCCAACTGACACCTCACTGTGACTTGATAGTAACCTACTTATTTCCTTCCCTACACCTCTCCCCTTTTCTCTTCTTCTCTCTCCTTTCCCCCATTCCCCCCTCTCTCTCTTTTCCTTCCCTCTCTCACTTCTTCCGTCCCCCCTCTAGCTCCCTTCTCAGTCTTTTCTCCACCTCCCCATCACTCTCTGCATTTCTCTCCCCCTTGCAACTCCCCCCTTCCTTTATCCCTCTTTCCCTCTACCTCTCTTTTTCTCTCCACCTCTCCCTCTCTTTCTCTCCACCTCTCTCTCTTCCTCTACCCCCCTATCTCTCCACCTCTTCCTATCTCTCTCTCTCCACCTCTCTCTACCACTCTCTACCTGTCTCTGTCTCTGTCTCTGTCTGTCTGTCTCTCTCTCTCTCTCTCTCTCTCTCTCACACACACACACACACACACACAAACAGCACAAGCACGTACTACAAAAACCTAACCCATAAAAAAATGGTGGCTCAGAGGGTGAGTCAAAGGTTCAGGGGATCAGAGGAAGGTTGTCCTGGTAAGGAAGAATGGATGGAAGAGTAATGTAAAAGGATGGAACAAGAGTGGGAGAGGAAACTAGAGAACATGGAGAAGAGGATGGAGGAAGAGAAGAAGAAATGGGAGTCACAAGCTGAAGCTGTAGAAGCCAGGATATGGGCCCTAGAATATGAGGTAAATATGCTGAAGTGAGTTACAGGGCTATTGCCCAGAGGAGCCATGACATCTGAAGCAGGTACACTCCTATTAAATGAGAAGTCCAATGGAAAGGAAGGAGAGAAGACTTATTCTAAGGCCTTGTCAGTCCACCAAGCAAGACCGAGGAATGTAGGGGGAAAGCTGCTAGGAGTAGGGATAGCAGTAAGTGAGGGGGAGAAGGTAGAGAAGGTGATAGGTCCCATGCAGAGGCATGATCATGCCACCAAGAGTTGCAGGAAAAATAAGCAAAACATTGGCTATGTACAAATGGGACCCAGTGACAATTAGGGGAAAGGCAATGGGAGGAGGAGAGGGAGAAGTCAGTGTTTGTTGATGGGCATCAGGAAGGCGAAGAGAGGACACATAATGAAAGATGACAGAAAGAAAAACAGGAGATAAAAAACATCATCAAAGAAATCAGCAAAGAGGATATGAATGAGATAGTAAATTTTCAGAGAATTTGAGGGTAATTGAAGAGGAGAAATTGGCCAGTCAAAACTGGTTTTCAAGAAGGGCTAGGAAGAGAGACAAAGAAAGAGAGTGTCGGCAGAGGACAACCAGAGCCGGGCAAAATAACAAGCAGAAACGCACACAGAACCAACATCAGAACCCAATAGTTAAACATGCTATCCCAACACAAGCCGCAATCCACACTTACAGCCCCCACCACGTAATATGCTGTAGAATCCCACAGCACACTATAAGGCACCCACCCCCACAAACCCCCCAGAACACAGTGCTGGAGAGGAAACTGAAGGTATGGTACGCCAACGTTGATGGAAAAACAAGTGGGAGAAGTGCCATGAAAGAATCAAAGAGGCATCACAGATCTCACCGAAACCAAGCTCACAGGAATGATAACAGATGCCTTCTTTCCAATGGGATATCAGATCCTGAGGAAAGACAGAGAGAACAGAGAAGGTGGAGGAATGGCACTGCTCATCAAAAACCAATGGGATTTTGATGAGCTGAAGAGAGGAGGCAGAGAAGAAGCATGAGACTACATAATAGGAAGACTTCAGTCTGGAGGTCCCAAGCTGGTAGTTCGAGTCATGTATAACCCACCACAGAACAACAGGAGGCCAAGGCAAGAATATGATGAGAGTAACAGAGTGAAGGTTGACACACTGGTTGAAGTGGACAGAAAGGCTCATGCGAGCAGGGCAAAGCTACTGATTGTGGGTGACTTCAATTACATAGAAATTGACTGGGAGAACTTGGAGCCACATGAGGGCACAGAAACGTGGAGGGCTAAGATGATGGAGGTGGTACTGGAAAACCTTATGTACCAACACATAAAGGACACTACCAGAGAGAAAGAAGAGGATGAACTAGTAAGACTGGACCTAGTATTCACCTTGAGTAGTGCAGACATTGAGAACTTCACATATGAAAGACCCCTCGGGGCCAGTGACCACATGATTACAAGTGGAGAGGGAAGCAGGAGGGGCAGGACAAAAGAAGCCAAACTACAAGAGAAGATACTACAAAGGCATGAAGAATTTCCTGCATGAGGTTCAGTGGGACAGAGCACTGGCAGGGAAGTCAGTAAATGAGATGATGGAATATGTGAAAACAATATGCAAGGAAGCTGAAGAGAGGTTTGTATTCAAGAGTAACAGAAATAACGAGAAGGCCAGAATGAGCTCTTGGTTCACTCAAACGTGCAGAGAGTCCAAAAGCAAGTGTGCTAGAGAACGGAAGAAGTATAGAAGGTAAAGGACCCAGGAAAATAAGGAGAGCAGTCATAGAGCCAGTAATCACTATGCACAGGTAAGAAGGTAGGCTCAACGACAATATGAAAATGACATAGCGGCAAAAGCCAAATCTGAGCTAAGGCTGTTGTACAGCCACATCAGGAGCAAAACAACAGTCAAAGACCAGGTAATTAGGCTGAGGAAAGGAGGGGAGATCATAAGAAACGACTGAGAAGTATGTGAAGAGCTCAATATGAGTTTCAAAGAAGTGTTAACAGAGGAGACAGAAGGGACTCCAGAAAGACGGAGAGGTGGGGTACACGACCAAGTGTTGGAAACAATACAGTACAACTGAGGAAAAAGTGAAGAGGGTCCAAAGCGAGCTAGATACCTCAAAAGTGATTGGGCCAGATAACATCTTTCCATGGGTCCAGACAGAGGGAGCAGAGGCGCTATGTGTGCCACTAACAACATTCTTCAACACATCTATCGAAACAAGGCGACTATCTGAAGTGTGGAAGACAGCCAATGTAGTTCCATGTTTTAAAAAGGAGACAGACACGAAGCACTAAACTACAGACCAGCGCCACTAACATGCATAGTATGCAGAGTCATGGAGAAGATTATCAGGAGAGTGGTGGAGCACCTAGAAAGGAATGAGCGTATCAGCGACAACCAGCACAGTTTCAGGGATGGGAAATCCTGTGTCACAAACCTACTGGAGTTCTATTACAGGGTGACAGCAGTAAGACAAGAGAGAGGGGTGGGTAGATTGCGTTTTCTTGGATTGTAAGAAGGCTTATGACACAGTTCCACACAAGAGATTAGTGCATAAGCTGGAAGACCAGGCAGGTATAACAAGGATGGCACTGAAATGGATCAGGGAATACCTGTCGGGAAGACATCAGTGAGTCATGGTACGTGACGAGGTGTCAGAGTGGGCGCCTGTGGCGATCGGGGTTCCACAAGGGTCAGTCCTAGGACCGGTACTGTTCCTGGTGTATGTGAACGACATGACGGAAGGAATAGAATCAGAATTGTCCCTGTTTGCAGATGCTGTGAAGTTGATGAGAAGAATTCAATCGGAGGAGGACCAGGCAGAACTACAAAGGGATCTGGACAGGCTGCAGGGCTGGTTCGGAAACTGGCTCCTGGAGTTCAACCCCACCAAGTGCAGTCATTGAAGATTGGGGAAAGGCAAAGAAGATCGCAGATGTAGTACAGTCTAGGGGCCAGAGACTACAAACTTCATTCAATGAAAAGGATCTTGGGGTGAGTATAACATTGTGCACATCTCCTGAGGCACACATCAACCAAATAACTGCTACACCATATGGGCGCCTAGCAAACCTAAGAACAGGATTCCTACATCTTATTAAGGAATTGTTCAGGACCCTGTACACTGTGTATGTCAGGCCTGTAATGGAGTATGCAGCACCAGTTTGGAACCCACACCTAGCCAAGCATGCAATTAGAGAGAGTGCAAAGATTTGCAACAAGACTAATTCCGGAGCTACGGGGCATGTCCTACGAGGAGAGGTTAATGGAAATCGACCTGACGACACTGGAGGACAGGACAGATATGGGGATATGAGAGTGACATAAAATACTGAGAGGAACTGGCAAGATGGACAGAGCCAGGATGT
>NC_091303.1:39916863-39919363 GCF_038502225.1 Cherax quadricarinatus | reverse complement strand
AATGAAGGTAAGCGCATTCTTGTGGTTGGTGACTCTCAGGTAAGATATGTTGATCGTGCTTTTTGTAATAGGAATAAGAAGATGAGAGATAGAGTGTGCTTCCCTGGAGCTGGTGTTGGGGACATTGTCAACAGACTGGATAATATCATGTCAGGTAATGGGAACAAGCCCATTATCTGTCTCAGTGCTGGTGGAAATGATATTGGGAAGGGTAGGAGAGAAGAGCTGCTAGATAAGTACAGGTCAGCTATAGATTTCATTAAGTCTAAGGGAGGGATCCCAATCATATGTAGCATCTTGCCTAGAAGGGGAGTAGGAAATGAATGGTTGTCTAGGGCAATTGGTGTAAATTGCTGGCTAGACAGATACTGCAAGGAACTTGCAATCCCATTCATTGACAACTGGAACAACTTTTATGGCAAACATGATATGTATGCAAGGGATGGGGTTCATCTCTCTGGGGCAGGGGTGGTAGCACTTGCAGACTCGATTGAGAAGGCCATTGGTGAAATGCCTATGATTTTAAACTGATGGAAGATAGAGGTATGGGTGTGTGTGGGAAACAAGCAGGTTGCAACACTAGGGTTGGAAACAGTAAATGTATAAAAGGCATTCAGCATGAAGTTATAAATAAAGACAATAGAACAGGTCAGCAAACAAAGGGGGACAGCAGAGGGCAGCAAGGGACTAGCTCCCTTAAGGTTTACTATACTAATAGCAGGAGTGTTAGAAATAAGATAGATGAGCTAAGATTAATTGCAAGTGCAGGAAACATAGATATTATTGCTATAACAGAGACCTGGCTCAATCTGAAAGATAGAGAGATGCCCTCTGAATGTCACATACAAGGCTATAAATTATTCCACACTGACAGGGTCAACAGGAAAGGTGGTGGAGTAGCGATGTATGTCAGAGACAATTTAAATTGTTGTGTTAGACAAGATATTAAATTAGAAGCGTCAGCCACTGAATCTGTTTGGTTACAGCTTCTCGAGGGCCGAGAAAAACTAATTTTGGGTGTGATTTACAGGGCCCCAAATCTTGATAGGGAGTGCAGTAAACTTCTATGGGACGAAATTCGTAAGGCATCTACATACGAAAATGTTGTGCTAATGGGAGATTTCAACTATAGACAGATTGACTGGAGCAATTTGACAGGAAATTTAGAGTCGGGTGACTTTCTTGATACGATCCAGGATTGTTTTTTAAAACAGTTTGTGACAGAGCCAACTAGGGGAAATAACCTCCTTGACTTGGTTCTTGCCAGTAGGGAAACACTAATTAATAATCTTGAGGTTAATGATGAGCTTGGGGGGAGTGATCACAAATCACTCAGTTTTAACATATCATGGAATTCCCCTAATAATGGCAATCAAGTCTCCGTCCCTGACTTTCGCTTGGCTGATTTCATAGGACTGAAAAATTACTTAGGTGGGCTGAACTGGAATGACCTGACTAGGGGTCAGGTAGGTGGTGATGGTTGCCGATATGATGCTTTCCAGGGCATAGTTCTAGCTGCTCAGTCAAATTATGTTCCAAATAGGGAAATCAGATCAAACAAAAATGATCCTAAATGGATGAACAATAGATTAAAATATCTGATTGGTCAAAAGAGAGGCATATATAGGCAAATCAAAAGAGGAGAGGGGCAATTAAGAAATCGATATATTCAGTTAAAGAGAGAAATAAAAAAGGGAATTAGAAAAGCAAATAGAGATTATGAGGTTAAAGTTGCAAGAGAATCGAAGACTAACCCAAAAGGATTCTTTCAGGTATACAGAAGTAAGATCAGGGACAAGATAGGCCCACTCAAAAGTTCCTCGGGTCAGCTCACTGACAGTGATAAGGAAATGTGTAGAATTTTTAACACATACTTCCTCTCAGTTTTTACACAGGAGGATACCAGCGATATTCCAGTAATGATAAATTATGTAGAACAGGACGATAATAAACTGTGCACTATTAGGGTCACAAGTGACATGGTCCTTAGGCAAATAGATAAATTAAAACCTAACAAATCCCCAGGCCCTGATGAACTGTATGCAAGGGTTCTAAAGGAATGTAAAGAGGAGCTTAGCACACCTTTGGCTAATCTTTTCAACATATCACTACAAACTGGCATGGTGCCAGATAAGTGGAAAATGGCAAATGTGATACCTATTTTCAAAACAGGTGACAGGTCCTTAGCTTCGAACTATAGACCAATAAGCCTAACCTCCATAGTGGGAAAATTTATGGAATCAATAATTGCCGAGGCAGTTCGTAGCCACCTTGAAAAGCATAAATTAATCAACGAATCTCAGCATGGTTTTACAAAGGGGCGTTCCTGCCTTACGAATTTATTAACTTTTTTTACTAAGGTATTTGAGGAGGTAGATCATGGTAATGAATATGATATTGTGTATATGGACTTCAGTAAGGCTTTTGACAGGGTCCCACATCAGAGACTATTGAGGAAAATTAAAGCACATAGAATAGGAGGAGAAATTTTTTCCTGGAT
>NC_091303.1:39904363-39911863 GCF_038502225.1 Cherax quadricarinatus | reverse complement strand
TACGGGGATTGTCCTATGAAGAAAGGTTGAGGGAAATCGGCCTGACGACACTGGAGGCCAGGAGGGTCAGGGAAGACATGATAACGACATATAAAATACTGCGCGGAATAGACGAGGTGGACAAAGACGGGATGTTCCAGAGATGGGACACAGACACAAGAGGTCACAATTGGAAGTTGAAGACTCAGATGAATCAAAGGGATGTTAGGAAGTATTTCTTCAGTCATAGAGTAGTCAGGCCATGGAATAGCCTAGAAAGTGATGTGGTGGAGGCAGGAACCATACATAGTTTTAAGGCGAGGTATGATAGAGCTCATGGGGCAGGGAGAGAGAGGACCTAGTAGCAATCAGCGAAGAGGCGGGGCCAGGAGCTGTGACTCGACCCCTGCAACCACAAATAGGTGAGTACAAATAGGTGAGTACACACACCAGCAAGGCTGGACTTAGTATTCACCTTGAGTAGTGCAGATATCGAGGACATCAAATATGAAAGACCCCTTAGGGCCAGTGACCATGTGGTTTTAAGCTTCGAATACACAGTAGAGCTACAAGTGTAGGGAGAAGCAGGAAGGCCAGGACGAATGAAGCCAAACTACAAGAAAGGGGACTACACAGGAATGAGGAACTTCCTGAACGGGGTTCAGTGGGACAGAGAACTGGCAGGAAAGCCAGTTAATGAGATGATGGAATATGTAGCAACAAAATGCAAGGAGGCTGAGGAGAGGTTTGTACCCATGGGTAACAGGAATAATGAAAAAGCCAGGATGAGCCCATGGTTTACCCAAAGGTGCAGGGAGGCAAAAACCAAGTGTGCTAGGGAATGGAAGAAATATAGAAGGCAAAGGACCCAGGAGAATAAGGAGAGCAGTCGTAGAGCCAGAAACGAATATGCACAGATAAGAAGGGAGGCCCAAAGACAATATGAAAATGACATAGCAGCGAAAGCCAAATCTGAACCGAAACTGTTGTACAGCCACATCAGGAGGAAAACAACAGTCAAGGACCAGGTAATCAGGCTAAGGAAGGAAGGAGGAGAGACAACAAGAAATGACCGTGAAGTATGTGAGGAACTCAACAAGAGATTCAAAGAAGTGTTCACAGAGGAGACAGAAGGGGCTCCAGAAAGACGGAGAGGTGGGGCACACCACCATGTGCTGGACACAGTGCACACAACCGAGGAAGAAGTGAAGAGGCTTCTGAGTGAGCTAGATACCTCAAAGGCAATGGGGCCAGATAACATCTCCCCATGGGTATTGAGAGAGGGAGCAGAGGCGCTATGTGTACCCCTAACAACAATATTCAATACATCTATCGAAACAGGGAGATTGCCTGAGGCATGGAAGACAGCAAATGTAGTCCCAATCTTTAAAAAAGGAGACAGACATTAAGCATTAAACTACAGACCAGTGTCACTGACATGTATAGTATGCAAAATCATGGAGAAGATTATCAGGAGAAGAGTGGTGGAACACATAGAAAGGAATGATCTCATCAACAGCAGCCAACATGGTTTCAGGGACGGGAAATCCTGTCACAAACCTACTGGAGTTCTATGACATGGTGACAGCAGTAAGACAAGAGAGAGAGGGGTGGGTGGATTGCATATTCTTGGACTGCAAGAAGGCGTTTGACACAGTTCCACACAAGAAATTGGTGCAAAAACTGGAGGACCAAGCAGGGATAACAGGGAAGGCACTACAATGGATCAGGGAATACTTGTCAGGAAGACTACAGCGAGTCATGGTACGTGGCGAGGTGTCAGAGTGGGCACCTGTGACCAGCGGGGTCCCACAAGGGTCAGTCCTAGGACCAGTGCTGTTTCTGGTATTTGTGAACGACATGACGGAAGGAATAGACTCTGAGGTGTCCCTGTTTGCAGATGACATGAAGTTGATGAGAAGAATTCACTCGATCGAACACCAGGCAGAACTACAAAGGGATCTGGACAGGCTGCAAACGTGGTCCAGCAATTGGCTCCTGGAGTTCAATCCTACCAAGTGCAAAGTCATGAAGATTGGGGAAGGGCAAAGAAGACCGCAGACGGAGTACAGTCTAGGGGGCCAGAGACTACAAACCTCACTCAAGGAAAAAGATCTTGGGGTGAGTATAACACCAGGCACATCTCCTGAAGCGCACATCAACCAAATAACTGCTGCAGCATATGGGCGCCTAGCAAACCTCAGAACAGCATTCCGACATCTTAATAAGGAATCGTTCAGGACCCTGTACTCCGTGTACGTTAGGCCCATATTGGAGTATGCGGCACCAGTTTGGAACCCACACCTAGCCAAGCACGTAAAGAAACTAGAGAAAGTGCAAAGGTTTGCAACAAGACTAGTCCCAGAGCTAAGAGGTATGTACTACGAGGAGAGGTTAAGGGAAATCAACCTGACGACACTGGAGGACAGGAGAGATAGGGGGACATGATAACGACATACAAAATACTGAGAGGAATTGACAAGGTGGACAAAGACAGGATGTTCCAGAGATTGGACACAGTAACAAGGGGACACAGTTGGAAGTTGAAGACACAGATGAATCACAGGGATGTTAGGAAGTATTTCTTCAGCCACAGAGTAGTCAGTAAGTGGAATAGTTTGGGAAGTGATGTAGTGGAGGCAGGATCCATACATAACTTTAAGCAGAGGTATGATAAAGCTCACGGCTCAGGGAGAGTGACCTAGTAGCGATCAGTGAAGAGGCGGGGCCAGGAGCTCGGACTCGACCCCCGCAACCTCAACTAGGTGAGTACACACACACACACACACACACACACACACACACACACACGCCTACCTTTGTCAATTCCTCGTAGTATTTTGTATGTCGTTATCATGTCTCCCTTAACTCCCCTGTCCTCCAGTATCGTCAGGCAGTTTTCCCTTAACCTTTCTTCGTAGGACATTCCCCTTAGCTCTGGAACTAGTCTTGTTGCAAACCTTTGCACTTTCTCTGATTTCTTGATGTACATACACACGTAGTGTGTGTACATGCGTGTGTTTGCATACACCCTCCCAAACATATATAAGCAGTAAGTGTGTATCTGAAGTAGCACTGAGAGGGCGGGTGCCAAGTGTTGCAAGAAAAATGTGTAAAACGGTCAGGATAAGCTGGACTAGACGGTGGGGACGTCATTTCAACAACAAATGACCCCTTCCCCCGACCCCTTCCCCTCCCGTCCCTATCACACTTCCCTAAAGGTGGATAACAGAGAGCAGCTACGACAGATTGAAGGACAACAACGATCTAAAATAAAAACTAAACAAGTTCCCTTAGGGGGCAGGATAAAGAACATCACTCATCTATAATTCTAACCCAAGGAATCACTTGGTTCACAGAGTATGAAGGAAGTAAAAACCTTCTTGAGTCCTGCCTAAAAGATAGGAAGTTGGTGAGGACAACGGAGTGGATTCAGACGAGGAGCAGGTTGGCGACTAAGGTAGGAGCTGCTACCACTGAGGAAAAGAGACGGTGAGTGTGGAGGGACATCTGACTGAGGTAGAAACACTTATAATGCAGAAATTCAATATGAAATTGACAATATGAAAATTGAAGGTAATTTAATATTGATTGGCTGAGGATAAAATGAAACGAGAGATGAAAAACTAATACAGAAGATATCTAGAAAGATAAAGGACGTTAGTGTACGATAAACCCAGAATTAAAAAAAAAAAAACGGAGTTATATATAGACAGGAATGCATGACCTGGTCATAAATAGAAACAGAGATGCAAATCAAGTAATAACTTCTATAATACACGGACGATGTACAAGAACCTCAAGAATGAGTCACAGACGTGAAATTTTGACACAAAATATGCAACACCAGTGTGGAACCACACCTGATCAAGTGTGTTCAAAAACTGCTAAAAGTGTACAGGTTCTCAAGGAGATGAGTTCCAGAGGGATTAAAGCTCATAATTTTAAATAATAGAAGGACCCTTCGTAACGACATAAAATATACTAGACACGGTGGACAAGAAATAGAAAGGAAACTGGAAGGTAAATAACGTGAATGAAGGCGTGGGGCAAATTCTACGCACAAATTTAAGGACAAGTATGACAGGGCACACAAAACAAGGAATGAAACCGGTCATACCCAGTTAAGAATCATAATCAAAAGCTGATACTGGAGCCACAAAAGCACAACTAAGATACTAAGATACTAAGCACAAGCACACACGCATTACACAACCCACTGGTAGTGTGTAGGGAACTACACTGTCTTTCAATCTTGTTTCTCTCACGGTAATGTTAAACAGGAAGATGAGTACACTTCACTGTAATTGTTCTACCGCGAATGTTGAGATTGTCTTTGATTTACAGAAACACGCGAATCACTAGTGTCTTTGTCTGTTCTGCTAGCGTGAAGCACGAGTTCCTTGTACAAGGTTTTAAATCAATGTGATCGCCCCTGCCGCAGTTTCCGCCCTACGCGCCCTCCTGCAAAGGATCTGCTGAATTCAGCTTTATTTCCCTTCCTTGCTAAACACTGCAACAGTAGATGCTTGATTTCTTGCTGTCTGGGCATAGACGATAGTTTATGATAGCCTCAACTTGTAAATAAAGTAGGTTCAGAGTTTTCCATAATTTTCCTGCTAAGTAAAGAGAGTCCTTTTTCTCAATTCTATGACATTCGTATTACACAAACACTACTCCGCAGAGGTGGCGCATACGTGACCACGCTCTGGTACGGAAGCTACATATGACATCAATTACTGACCAGAAGCAAGCAAGACGTCATGTGCCCTTTCTGAGAGGGTAGAGGGGGCCTATACCCCCCTTTTCTGGAGAAATTTTCTCCCTATAGTGGAAGTAGTAGAGGGAGAGTGGTAGGGGCAAAAGAAACTGTAAGGGGAGTGAAGAGAAGCAATAATAGTAGTAGTAGTGGTAGTAGTAGTAGTAGTAGTAGTAGTACTAGTAGTAGTAGTAGTAGTAGTAATATTAGTAGTAGTAGTAGTAGTAGTAGTACTAGTAGTAACAGTAGAAGTGGAGTAAGTCTAGGGACAAGAAAAAGGAGCGCTGTTAGAGAGGTAATGACCCACAAGGGTGGGACCAAAAGCACAGGAGAAACAACTGAAGGAGAGAAAGCACCTAGGCAGAAGAAAGTAAGACAAAGAAAAATAGGAAAGGAAAAGAGGTGGGGAGAGGAGAAGAAAGATCACACACGCACTCATACACACACAAATACACACACAGACACACACACACACACACACACACACACACACACACACACACACACAGACACACACACACACACACACACACACACACACAGACACACAGACACACACACACACACACACACACACACACACACACACACACATACAAACACACACACACACACACACACACACACACACACACACACACACACACAGGAGCTGTGTAACTGGACCCCTACAACCACATATAGGTGAGTACATATGAGTACACCTGCTGGATTTCTAGAACAGGATAAGAAGGATTTATACAGGAGAAAAATGGATGGCATTTGACACTCTTCTTAAACAGAGAGAGAGTGATGGTCCGAGAAGAGGTATCTGAATGGACGAGCATGAAGAATAATGCACCATAAGGACTCTTACTGAAACTGGTACTGTTTCTGATATAAGTAAACGACAAGCCTAGTGAGACTGAGCATTACGTATCCCTTTTTGTAGACAACATAGAACTGAGGAGGAAAATAAATAACGAAGGAGATAGGAAAAGGAAACAAGCTGACCTGGAAAAACTGTACGAAGGGTCAGAATGATGACTACAGAACTACATCAAGATGCGAAAGGTTATGAAAATCGGTGAAAGAGAAAGCCGGATAGAATATAGACAGATGACAGCAAATCTCACAGAAAGGAGTTTGGGGTATGCATAACACCTCCAAACATATTACTGTAAGTGCACATTAACCAAATAACAACGGCAGTGTGTGCGCATCAGACAAACTGAGAATATTTACATACTTCAACAAAAGAATTTTTCAGAACCTAGACTATAACATAAGTGGGACGCAGAACACTGGGCACCAACACAGAGCACAAACGTAAACAATCATATCCTGAAATTTAAGAAGGTTCAGACATATGGCACGAGCCTAGTCGCAGAGATAAAAAAAAAAGAATAACCTGTAAGTGAGCTAATTCTTGCAGCACTGAAAGGAAGAAAACTCAGGATAAACGTGATCACGACGTTTAAGATACATAGGGAAGTAGAGAGAAAGCAGATAGGATAGACGTGATCACGACGTTAAAGGTACATAGAAAAGTAGGTAGAACAGACAGACACATTCTTTGAAAAGAGGAAACAGTGGAAAACACGGCAAAAATGGAAACAATTCATGCAAAAAAAATATCAAAGGAAGATAAGAAAGTACTTTTTTTGGGTGAGAATTGTGAAGTAGTGAAACACTCTGATGAAGTGGTGGAAGCAGATTCCATACGCAGATTTAGAAGTAGGTATGATAGAGATCACTATGCCTTGAACAGTGCGTGATCGAGCATAAGTAGTTGACAGCTGTGTCAAGCGCATCCTAAAGTTCTAAACAGTCTTCTCCCTCGCACCTGCCTCTCCATAACTATACTATACTATACTATTGTTCCTAGTTGCATTAATATATATATATATATATATATATATATATATATATATATATATATATATATATATATATATATATATATATATATATATACACACACAGGCAACACATGGGCACACACACGGGCACACACACGGGCACACACACGGGCACACACACGGGCACACACACGGGAGCACACACACAAACACACACACACACACACACACACACACACACACACACACACACACACACACACACACACACACACACACAATACAAGCAAAAAGGTATCCACAAATTAAAGCTGACAGCACATTACAAGCATAGCTCTACTTCTGTAACTACCAACTGTAAAGGAAATTATATGAAACATTTCCCAACAGACGTATCACCTTGTCTTCCAGCACAGGTCAACCACTTGTTATCGCAGCACAGGTCGAAGCTTTAATTTTTACAAGGCCAGTTCCTCCCCACACTCTGCCATTCATATTTGCACCACGTGTGACTGATTATCCAGGCGGATTCCTCGCCAGCAACCGCCAAATATCCGGAAAAAATCGATTTCTTTATCTTTTTCTCCCTCTCTCTCTGATATGACACACGGTGTGAAGGCAAGCTTGTATAGGGTTGCGCAAGATAGTGAGAGCCAGAGGTATTGAGGGAGCCTAGCTACAGCTTCCTTTAAAGTGAAGTTGGTCACTGAGTGAGTGCTGACAAGAAGCTTCACTCTAAGTTGAAGCCTCTGTTAGCTACAAGGGACTACCACAGGACAATGGAAAGCGTCCTCACCGGTGCCTCAAGGACTGGGTCCTTTCCTGACATGGACAGATATTTTTGCAAGGTAAGACGTGGCGGTGAGGAGTGACGACCACTCCCGCTGGGTGGCGCGCGTGTCACAAGAGTGGGTGAGAGCA
>NC_091303.1:39793294-39904263 GCF_038502225.1 Cherax quadricarinatus | reverse complement strand
TGGGTGAGAGCAGGAGAGGCTGCCGGAGACTGCTGTTTCTCCCACACATACACACACATACACACACTCACACACGCGCGCTGCTGAGGAAACACTGGTGACGGTGGTGGTGGTGACGGTGGTGATGGTGGTGCTGTGTGGTGGTAGTGTTGTTTGTTTCTGTGCTGCTGTTCTTTCACTGTGGTGCTGGTTTTCCTGTTGGTTACCATGGTGCTGGTGGTGCTGTTTGTTACTGTGGTGCTGACTGTAGCCTTACCCATGTTGATGGTGGTGGTGGTGGTGGTGGTGGTGGTGGTGGTGGTGGTGGTGGTGGTGTTGGTGGTGGTTGTGGTGGTGGTGTTGGTGGTGGTGGTGTTGGTGGTGGTGTTGAAGGTGGTGGTCGTGGTGGTGTTGGCGGTGGTGGTGGCGGTGGTGTTGATGGTGATTTTGGTGGTGGCAGTGATAGTGGTGGTGGTGGTGATAGTGGTGGTGTTGGTGGTGCTGGTGGTGGTGGTAGTAGTTGTGGTGGTAGTGGTAGTGGTTATGGTGGTGGTGCTGGTGGTAACGGAGGAGGTCGTGAGGGGTGGGTGAGGCTATGGAGGTAGTAACCATGGTGAAGATGGTGATGGTGTTGCAGGACGTGGTGGCGGTGCTGCAGGACGTGGTGGTAGTGTTGCAGGACGGGGTGATTGTGTTGCAGGACGTGGTGGCAATGTTGCAGGACGTGGTGGTACTGTTGCAGGACGTGGTGGTGTTGCAGGACGTGGTGGCAGTGTTGCAGGACGTGGTGGCAGTGTTGAAGAACGTGATGGCAGAGTTGCACGACGTGATGGTAATGTTTCACGACGTGATGGTAGTGTTGCAGGACGTGGTGGTAGTGTAACAGGACGTGGTGTTGCAGGATGTGGTGGTAGTGCTTCAGGACATGGTGGTGTTGCAGGACATGGCGGTAGTGTTGCAAGGCGTGATGGTGTTGCAGGACATGCTGGTAGTGTTGCAGGACATGCTGGTAGTGTTGCAGGACATGGTGGTGGTGTTGCAGGACGTGGTGGTAGTGCTGCACGTCGTTTTGGTAGTGTTGCAGGACGTGGTTGTTAGTGTTGCAGGATGTGGTTGTAGTGTTGCAGGAAGTTTTTGTAGTGTTACAGGACGTGGTGGTAGTGTTGCAGGACGTTTGGGTAGTGTTGCAGAACGTGGTGGTAGTGTTTCAGGACTTGGTGGTAGTGTTGCAGGACGTATGGGTAGTGTTGCAGGACGTGATGGTAGTGTTACAGGACGTGGTGGTAGTGTTGCAGGACGTGGTGGTAGTGTTGCAGGACGTGGTGGTAGTGTTGCAGGACGTGGTGGTAGTGTTGTAGGACGTTGGTGTAGTGTTGTAGAACGTGGTATTAGTGTTGCAAGACGTGGTGGTAGTGTTCCAGGACGTGGTGGTAGTGTTACAGGACGTATTGATAGTGTTGCAGGACGTGATGGTAGTGTTGCAGGACGTGGTTATAGTGTTGCAGGACTTGGTGGTAGTGTTGCAGGACGTGGTGGTAGTGTTGCGGGACATATTGGTAGTGTTGCAGGACATGATGGTAGTGTTACAGGACGTGGTGGTAGGGTTGCAGGACGTATTGGTAGTGTTGCAGGACGTGATGGTAGTGTTACAGGACGTGGTGGTAGTATTGCAGGACGTTTGGGTAGTGTTGTAGAACATGATGTTAGTTTTGCAAGACGTGGTGGTAGTGTTCCAGGACGTGGTGGTAGTGTTGCAGGACGTGATGGTAGTGCTGCAGGACGTTTGGGTAGTGTTGTAGAACATGATGTTAGTGTTGCAAGACGTGGTGGTAGTGTTCCAGGACGTGGTGGTAGTGTTGCAGGACGTATTGATAGTGTTGCAGGACGTGATGGTGGTGTTGCAGGACGCTGTGATAGTGTTGCAGGAAGTGGTGGCAGTGTTGCAGGACGTGGTGGTAATGTTGTGGGACATATTGGTAGTGTTGCAGGACGTGATGGTAATGTTACAGGACGTGGTGGTAGTGTTGCAGGACGTATTGGTAGTGTTGCAGGACGTGATGGTAGTGCTTCAGAACGTGGTGGTAGTGTTCCAGGATGTGGTGGTGGTGTTGCAGGGCGTGGTAGTTGTGTTGCAGGACGTGGTGGGATTGTTGCAGGACGTGGGAGTAGTGTTTCAGGACGTGGTGATAGTGATGCAGGACGTGATGGTAGTGTTGTAGGACGTGGTAGTAGTATTTCAGGACGTGGTTGTAGTGTTTCAGGACGTGGTAGTAGTGTTGCAGGACGTGGTGGTAGTACTGCAGGATGTGGTGGTAGTGCTTCAGGACGTGGTAGCAGCGTTAGAGTCAGCCGAGATGCAGGTGTTGGAAAAAGTGTTGGTGGGGTGTTACTACTGATTTTTCCACATAGAGAACGAATTAAATTTAAGGTGCACGTGGATGAAGGAGTGGCGACAAGTGTGCAACACTTGTCAGTTTATTCGCTTGGGAAATCAGCTAGCATTGATTATTTTTCATCACAAGCTAACTCTTTCATTGGTTACAGCGCTATTACTGGACGTGGGAGTGGAAGATGCCTGCAGAACTGTGGAGTCTGAGGACACACTTGAAGGTCGGGTAAGTATGGCTCTGTAGCAGGTCATGACAGCAGCGATCACTGACTGACCCGTGCTTTGGTCAGTGGTCCAAGTGTCGTTACGGTGGGCAACGGCAGTACCGACAGCTGGTTGTCTTACTCGTGCTTGACACGTTGGCCATAATAATAAAAATAATAATAATAATAATAATATTATTATTATTATTATTATTATTATTATTATTATTATTATTATTATTATTATTATTATTACTATTATTGTTGTTGTTGTTGTTGTTGTTGTTATAATTATTATATTTTTTCATATTTGTTTTATTATAATTGTTATTTTCACAATACTCACAGGTCATGCAGCACGGCGAGGTAAGGGAGTATCACCAGAGGAAAGTAGTGCGAAAAGTAAACTTATGAGCTAACAAGGAAAGTTAAAGTTAGGCAAACAAGTCAGTTTCAGTTAGAAAGTCATAAAAAGTATTTATGTTTAAGGTAGGCCTTTCTGAGAACAGAACAGGCAAAATGAAGGTGACCGTAAATGGATTCGACGAGATCTTTGATAAATGGCAAAATCAATCAGAAGGTCGTCGAACATCATGAAAGTCTTGACGGGTTTAACGGAGAGAGAGGTGCCTTCTCTTCTCATGGGACAGCAAGGGCTCGGTACTGGATGCTGTTTTCACCCTGGATTTAGCATATGAGAGGAAATATTTTGGATTTCTTACAATTCGATTAATTGCTCTTATCCCCCTCGTTTCTGCAACTCCATGCGATTCATTCAATTTGAGTTAAATATTTTGTTTCCCTGACCAGTGCTTCCTTCCGCTTTTCAACGTCTACCACCAGATAGTTGCTTTTAACTCTGACGAATGACGCTGCAACAGAACTCGAATGCTTCGAAATATAACTGGAAAATAGTCCGAAAAGGTCCGATCCCACCGAAAGAAAGTTAAGTCCTGACCTGCAGAATATGCAGAGTCTGTAAATTCATTGCCTTCAACACCAGGGCGACCAGAGACCCAGCAATAAAATTTTGTCTATGCTTATCGAAGAGGCGACACAGCCAACGATCAGTTCGAAGGACAACTGGATGAGCATAATGCTTTTGTTAATCCCATACCTTGTTCTAATATCCAGTCTCCTCCCCGCGGCAACATTTATTGCCGCTGCGTCACACCCATATAACAGTGTTGCTACCCCTATATACTAGTACATTCCCATTTTCTGCCTACATGGATACAGTTCTTTGTCTTCACAGATGACTTTTTTCTTCGTTATTTCCAAGGCTCCCTTTATCTATAATAGACCCATCCGCTGATAAGTCTACTTCCAAATATCTTGACACATATACTTCCCCATATTATTTCCTTCCAATCTGATGTTCAGTCTTGCATTGCTTAGAATTTTTTTTTGCTACATTCAATTTTAATTTCTTTTTTTTTTTTGCATACCTTCCCAAATTCCCCCACCAATCTCGGCAACTTTTCTTCAAAATCTCCCACAAGAAGCCTGTCGTCGTAAAAATTGACTGTGAAAACTCTGTTTTGAATCAAATTCGTCATCTTATCACAAAAGTGAACGCTAAGCTTAGAGTTCACTTTTTTTTACATCCCCGTCACTAAATATGTTAAACAACCATGGTGACATCACACATTTCTGTATAAGGCCTAATTTTAGTGGAAAATAAGCTTCGCCCGTCTATTCACATACTCTAACCAAGCCTCACTATCCGTATAAAACTCTTTACTCCTTTTAGTAACCTATCACCTATTTCATACATTTGCAACATCACCCATACTGCTCTCTTGTTCACCCTATTATATGCTTTTCTGAATACATAAAAGTAACAAAAAAGTTCCTTACCTTTATTTAAATATTGTTCACATACATGCATACATGCTTCACTGTATAAACACTTGGTCTACACATCCCCTACCTTTCCTTGTTTCACCGCAATCCCAGCGTCTTGTCAATAATTCTTTTAACAGTTACTCTATTATATACTTTAACCAGCATATGGAACAGGTTTATTTCCCTAAAATTCATATACTCCCATTTATCCCCTTTCATGCATTTATCAAACAAATACACGAAGCGCTACAGAACTATATATCCACTAGCCTTTAACATTTCTATCTTGAACCCATCTAACCTAGCTGCTTTACTCTCATTCCACCCACAGCCTCACGCACTTCCCCCACACTCACTTCCGCCTCTTCCTCACTCCTACAGGATGTAATACCCTTATGCCCAATACATGAAATTATTGCCTGTTTCATCAACATTTAAGAACTCAAAGTATTCTCTCTATCTGTTCAGTATCTCCACTTCTCCATCTGAAGATTTCTTTCTTTTTTTTAAAGTGCTAAATTCACTGTTTCCCTAGGCTTTCTCAGCTTATTAAACTCACTCCAAAACTTTATCTTATTCTCAGCAAAATTTATTGATAAAGCTTCACCCACTCTCTCACTTGCTCTCCTCTGGTACTTCTTCTTCACTATTTCAATCTCTCTTTTACTCTCCACATACTCCACCTTCCACGTAACACTGCAGGGTAAAAAACCTCCTCATGTTAACTTTTCGTTCCTTACCACCCTCGTCACCTCATCATTACGCTAATCACTCCTCTTCTCACCTGCATCCATCCTTCTATCCACAAATTTCTTCTGCACACTAACACTGGATCTTAAACCTACCCCATACCTCTTCGATCCCCTCCTCATTACTTGGACTCTCTCGTAATAGTTGTTTATTCCTTACCCTAACTCCTTCCTCCTCTAATTTTTCTTGTCGCTTTTATTAACGTACGACATTCTCCTTATACCCTTTCTACCAGTCATATATTGCATTCTACCACGATGACAGAGAATTTGTCTTGAGGACAGATTAAAGCTGCCTCCTCTCACCCTGCTAGGAACTTACAATACGTTCATTAAGTAGTGATTGTTCGGCTTCTCCAGAGGGGCTCTCTCCCGGCTCTTACCATTAATAAAGTACATGGCATCTTCCATCACCCTGCTTACTCGCTCCTCTTCCCAATTAGCGTACATCCCATACTTTCTGAGAAAGTGTGCATCCCATGCTGCCTCATGAACCGTGCATTGCATGTTTTTCCATGCATTATGTGTAGGGTGCATTCCATGCTTCCTTATGGATCATGCATCTCATTCTTCCAAAATCTGTGTGCATCCCTGGTTTTCTCATAAAGCGTGCAGCCTGTGCTCTCCACAAGAAACGAGCATGTTTACAAAGCTATACTCAAGAAGCATATATATTAAGCATCCCTTACCCTCCACCCCCCAAACCTTCCAAGGCCTTATAATCTCCTCGAAACTGAATTATTCTCTTCATCATCTATAGAGGATGCTACAACATGAGAAACGCAGTTAGTCACCGGACAAGTTAGCATTGTCTAACAAACATGAAGCTTTATGTGTAACTACTGAAAACCCATGAAAGGCATCTCTTATCACTGCACAAGCAACGAAACTTAAGTGATTAGTATCAGCAGGAAGTATTTCTTGGAGTTCAATATCATGATATCTATCAGTCGGTAATGTCTGAAAGTCTTTTTGCACGAATCTTGAAAATAACATTTGGCCACTGATAAGAATTCCATGCCCTAATCTTGCACTCCTCCCTTTCATTCAATTTATAAAAAAAATCTAAGGATGAAGAAGGTATTACTATGCAAACTGTGACCTACTGATTCCTATGCATACTATCCTGCAAGAGCCAGAAGTCAAATTAATCCTATGAACTGAACTGACCGTTTGTTCTTTGTATATCTCTAAACAGGTTGCTTCGTCAACTTAACCCTGTTATATTGGAGGAGTTCCCGGGCACTTTCTTTCTGTTTACTGAATCCAATACTCATAACCCTTTATGTTTATGTTTATGGGATTGATAGTGCGCCCTCCCGATGGGAGAAGACAATTGTAAGAGGGTTTGCTATCAACACGATGTCAGCATTGTTAACGATAGTAGCTCCACCTATTACAGCGTCTCCTCTGGATTTTTTTCGTGTTAACATTGTCATATGTTCTATCTTACAATGTGGATAATTTTTTTAACAATTATCCGTCAAGAGAATACCAAAAAAATCAACCTATTAATAACCTACTATCCAGCCTGTCTCTGGCTGTAACAGGTAAAATTGGACTTCGACAATAACTTAGCAGGACATTGCTACCTCGGGACTTGAATAGCGATTCATAAGCAGATTAATAGAAATTTATTAATAAAAGTTTGGGAACTTTAATTATAATCATAGGTGTCTAGGGTCAAAATTTATATTCGAATATATTGAATATATCTGATAACGTAATTTACACAAACCTCGGGGTACAAACTTAAATTGTTGATCTGTACATATCAAATAGTAATTGTAACAACAGCCACATTACTGTAAATTAGAATACTTATTACTGGCATATGCATAATAATGTAAAATAAGAAAGTAAACTGAAAATAGAAAAAAAAAATTGAGAAGTCAGTTACATAATGTAACTTCTACCATCAGAAAGGATAAAACACAGCTTATTTCAATAATGGAATGAACCCATCACTGAGCAGAAATGAGCAAACAACAGCCGAAAACAACATACAGCAACATTTATGGAGAGACAAAACGTCACCCTTACTGAATCTGAGTTCAGCAGCTTCCAAATCCTGACTACAACAAATCTACAGTTACACTCTACAGCTGAATTATAAAGTGTTTCAATGATGCATCCAGAATATGTTAAAAATACTAATTCTAAATACAGTGGAACCCCGAATTTCGTCTGGTGCAGAAATCGTACAATTCGGATTTTGACCACTTTTTCAGCGAAATTTTACCCCGGCTTTCGTACATCCACTTGGAAATCGTCCGTACCAGATGCGTTCACCTGGGCCACTCATACGTTCGTGACTCACTCTTGGGCACATTAAATGTCTTATTTTACATTAATACAGACATTTTCATTAATCCATCTATGAAATTTTCTTCAAAATTATGTAAGAAACACGTTACATAGCATATAAACATGCCCTTAATACATAAAGCTCTTCTTTACAATTCTCGGCATGAATTATTCATTACTTCTCCCTTTGTTTATGATGGCATCTAAAGGTAGTTGTTAGAAACGATTAAATTCAGTGAACATGGTATGTCGATGCTAATAATATGGCTCTGGGCCGCAGTGTAGGTAGCCAGTAGGTGTGACCCAGTCTACCTACCGGCTACCTACGCTGACTTCCTACAAATAAATACTACTTACTTCTCGCCCTACATTAAGACTAAAAATATTTCAAGGTAAGTAATGAATGAATAGACTTGTGTATGTATTTTACTTTTTATTGTGTTTTGATGCCTAGTTCTATTACTAACTTAACAACCCTATGCCTGTTGGGGAATCTATTGTGACTTTGGGAAAGTCCACGGGGTTGGATGTGAGTGGCCAGGATGTGGAAGACTTGGTTGACGACCACAGGGAAGAGCTAACCACTGAAGAGCTGCAACACTATAGTTATTCTCTATAAAATGTACCCCTCAAGGAAGGTTCCTTGATGTTGGTGAGGGGCTCTTGATTTAGGGAATTGGATCTGTGCTCCAGTTCCCCGAATTAAGCCTGAATGCCTTCCACATCCCCCCCCCCCCGCAGGCGCTGTATAATCCTCCAGGTTTAGCGCTTCCCCCTTGATTATAATAATAATAATAATCTATAAAATGTATTTTTTAATATTTTTGTGTGTCTGGAACGGATTAATTGGATTTACATTATTTCTTATGGGAAATATTACTTTCCCACTTGCCCACGG
The DNA here is from genome assembly GCF_038502225.1 of Cherax quadricarinatus. Taxonomy (NCBI): domain Eukaryota; kingdom Metazoa; phylum Arthropoda; class Malacostraca; order Decapoda; family Parastacidae; genus Cherax; species Cherax quadricarinatus. The sequence continues at coordinate 39,895,890 of NC_091303.1, read as the reverse complement.
AAGTCACCAAGATTATAGTCACTTAAAAATAACTCAGGGAATCTGTCTCATGTCCCACCATTACTGTACAAGCGAGCGGCCCATGTCCTTTCGCATTCTATTTCATTACTTTTTAACAAGTCACTAGAAACTAGCACCTTCCCGAAACTACTCAAGATGGCAAGGGTTACACCAATACATAAAGGTGGTGACCCTACAGACTTAAACAACTATAGGCCAATATCAAACTTACCATTGCTATCCAAAATCTTTGAGAAACTCGTGCACAGGAGACTAAATTCATTTATAACGGCACAAAACATACTCAACCCTTGCCAATTTGGATTCAGGAAAAATAAAAGCACTAATGATGCAATCATAAAAATGCTAGATCTGCTTTACACATCATTGGAAAATAAGGAATATCAACTAGGAATTTTTATTGACCTAAGAAAAGTTTTTGACACAGTAGACCACGACATCCTACTCCACAAACTTGACCATTACGGTATAAGAGGCCATGCGCTTGCTTATTTCAAATCTTACCTTACTAATAGGTATCAGTATGTCACCATTAAAGACACAGCATCAACAACACAGCCACTTGATACTGGAGTTCCGCAGGGAAGTGTCCTTGGTCCCCTGCTCTTCCTCATATACATCAATGATCTTCCAAACGTATCCCAACACCTGAAACCCATTCTCTTTGCTGACGACACGACTTATGTCACCTCTCACCCTAATCTTGCCACCCTCAACACCATTGTTAACGAGGAGCTGATCAAAATATCGACTTGGATGACAGCCAATAAACTTACTCTTAACACTGACAAAATCTACTATATTATGTTTGGTAGCAGTGCAGAAGATGCACAAATTAACATTAAGATCGACAACACTCTAATTACCAGACATAATGAGGGCAAATTCCTAGGCCTATACCTTGACAACAACCTGAATTTCAGCACCCATATCCAACACATAACCAAAAAAGTATCCAAAACGGTTGGGATCCTATCCAAGATACGGTACTACGTGCCGCAAAATGCCCTTCTCACACTATACCACTCACTTATTTATCCATACCTCACCTATGCTATTTGTGCTTGGGGATCAACTGCAGCAACACACCTAAAGCCAATAAGAACCCAACAAAAAGCTGCAGTAAGAATAATCACTAAATCCCATCCCTGGCAACACACCCCCCACTCTACATAGATCTAAACTTACTCCCTGTTCAGTACATCCACACTTACTACTGTGCAATCTACATCTACAGGACCTTAAACTCCAATATCAACCTTGACCTAAAACGCTTTCTTGATAGTTGTGACAGAACCCACAGGCATAACACCAGACATAAACATCTCTACGACATTCCCCGTGTCCGACTAAACCTTTACAAAAATTCAATGTATGTCAAAGGCCCTAAAATCTGGAACACCCTACCTGAGAACTCTAGAACTGCAGACACATTCATCACCTTCAAAACTACCATTAGAAAACATATTATCTCCCTGATACACCCCGTCAACTAACTACACGAATACCACCTGGTGGTTCACACTTACACTCACTCACCCATTTGACCATAAACAGAAATATTAATCTCAATCTTAAAATAATGAATCCTGTGATACTCCAATACTGAAACTATGTACTGTGCCAAAACAAAAGCATTCACATTGCTAAACTCACAAACTAGTATTTAGTCACTTAGCCATAATACCTACTTACCTCATAATTTGTAATATTTTAAAATTAAGAATTAAACTAAGTCTGCCCGAAATGCCTAGCCATGCTAGGTGTTCTAGTGGTACACTCTGGAATCATTATTTTACTACATGTAAACCACACAATAACCAAATTCTGTAAACTCAGCATTGTAATCCTTATAGAGAATAAACTTTGAATTTGAATTTGAATATAGGTTTTCGTCCCTTACGGGTTTCGGCCGACTTTCTGGAACGGATTAAGAGGCATAGTTCTACAGAGGATAAGCTGTATATCTCTAATCACCAACGAGAACAAAGTCTATCAAAATGAATGTACATCACAAAGCAGAGTGTGAGTGATAGTAAAGCAGGAATCAAAAGAGCTCCTTCTTTTGCCGAGGCTGACATACAAGAGGTGTTGCATATGTTAAGGATGGAAAGCAAGAGAAAGAGAGAATTGCATCTGCAGGTAAGATAAGATAAGATTTCGTTCGGATTTTTAACCCCGGGGGGTTAGCCACCCATGATAACCCAAGAAAGTCAGTGCGTCATCGAGGACTGTTTAACTTATTTCCATTGGGGCCCTTAATCTTGTCCCCCAGGATGCGACCCACACCAGTCGACTAACACCCAAGTACCTATTTGCTGCTAGGTGAACAGGACAACAGGTGTAAGGAAACGTGTCGAAATGTTTCCACCCGCCGGGAATCGAACCCGGGCCCTCCGTGTGTGAAGCGGAAGCTTTAGCCACCAGGCCACCTAGGAGGTAGGAGGTAAGGTCCGTTGACAAGGCTTGACATATTACCCAGCATGCACTAAGATTGGTAAACTACCGTACAAGTGAAGCAGCAGCACGACAACCAATCATAACTCTGATTCTGCCAGTGCAACAAAGTGTAATAAGCACATTCTTCCTACTCAGTAGCTAAATATAAAAAGCAGATAATACTATAAAGCAAGATATTTTCGTTTTAGCTATTAACAAAAATAATTATTGCAATGTAATATTAAATAACACTCGTAATAAACATATATATAAATTTAAAGAAATACCTTCAGATTAACTAGAGGCATTAGATTCTTGTTCTCTGTTTTTGACTGTGATCATTTTTCCAGTTTTGTTGGAAACTGCTTAAATATCTGCCTTTTAGTGTGGAGATGTGGTACCTTGTGCAGGCCATATATATATATATATATATATATATATATATATATATATATATATATATATATATATATATATATATATATATATATATATATATATATATATATATATATATATATATATATATATATATATATATATATATTATAGACATTTCTGAGGAGTAGGAATACTTTGTGAGAATTCTTGTCTATGCGACTGAGGTTTTATTACTAAACCAAGTAGCAACTTCATCAAACTCTTTGGTCTGCGGTGAAACTCTGACTGTGGTCAACATTTGAGTATTTGGCCAGCTTACAGAATTTACTCAATGATTATTCACCTTCTTGATCAAAGAGTACCAGCACTGACGAGGAAAGCTATAGTAACTGGTCGGTATTAACTTCATTGTTCACCCTAAAAAACTGAGGATAAAATTAATAGGTAGAATATTTCTTAAGCCGTTTGCCTCCCTTCAGCCATTACAAATACTAGAGAATGATTCATCAGTGTTAGCTGACATCTTCAGTGAAAGCCTCTCCACCTCCTTATGTGTAAACAGATAGAGTGGTCAATTTTAAGAACTTATTTATGTGCTTGATATGAGTGATATCGGAGATTATAATGTGCCGTTCACCATGACGGAAATGAAAGTTGCTTTATTCGTTATAAATTCTATTTTCCTTGAGGATGACGTGTTATGATGAATATAGATATCTGCACAAGTTTGCTCTTCTTATTTTTCTCAGGACTGGCCAAGACTGCAGCGTGCATACAAATCATAAACTTATTTTCTGAGACTGTCATTTTGGATTGCAAATGTTTACTAATAGACTTGTTATTTAGCAACAAATTGTTTATTTCTTTAGTACAATTTAGCTTAATAAATTTAAATCAGAAATCCTTCACTGAGACCTATGAACTGATAGGTCAAAATTGGTAATAAATATTGCCTAGTTGCGCTTCTTGGTAAAACCAAGAGTTTAAAGTCAATAGGAAACCAAGTAGCAAAGATGTCCTTCTATAATTATCATACCACAACATACATGCATCATCATTGACCTTTTCTGGGGGCTATCAGTATTTCCAGTCTACCAAATATTAGAAGGGGTAGGGAAGCAGGCACATAAGGTTTTCCAGGCTTCATTAACTAGCTCATTTTGTCAACTATTGTAGAAGAATAGCAGAAAAGATCAATACAGCTGGGAAACAACAAACATCTATTTAACAAAGACGCAATCAGCAATTGTTAGCCTTGATAAATTAGACACATGTGCAACTCTTGGGTATCTTTATTGAGGAAGTTGCAGTGTCTGACAGATTTGTAGATTCTGTCAGACACTGCAACTTCTTGGGATCTTAATACTTAGGAATTCTTCGCTTGCCTAATTCTTGGGCACGACCTACTTCCATATTGAACAAATGTGACACGACCTATGACTGCTGCACCTCTCCTGCCATACGGTTTATAAGCTGCTTCTCCGCTGATATGCCGTATTCTATTCAAGATTGATGGACTGAACACATCGACTCAAGGTTGAGGGACTGATTACCTCATTCTTCTCCTGTTCTTCAAGTTTCTCCTATGTATGGACTGATGAAGCCACTGTGTGGCGAAACGTTTCCTCAATAAAGATACCCAAGAGTTGCACATGTGTCTAATTTATCAACATGTCGGTTCTCTGAACCATTCATCTACAAACTGTTAGCCTTAATTGCTGCTTGTATGTGTGTGTGTGTGTGTGTGTGTGTGTGTGTGTGTGTGTGTGTGTGTGTGTTAATTACAACTTCTAGGTATTTCCATACCATTTTGTATTACAACAAACAAATAACACATTCATCATTCACACTGTCAACCAAATTTCTAAGATGCAAGTGACAAAGTATGTGTTGCAAGTGACAAAGTATGTGTTGCAAGTGACAAAGTATGTGTTGCAAGTGACAAAGTATGTGTTGCAAGTGACAAAGTATGTGTTGCAAGTGACAAAGTATGTGTTGCAAGTGACAAAGTATGTGTTGCAAGTGACAAGCTGAAACTTCCAGGAAATTTGCCTACCGTCAAAAAACACTGTTACTTGTGCTAGAGGGATAATCTGAAAAACTCTTGTGTTATCCATCGCAACACTTGTCAGTACTTCATGAATTTAAGTAAAGCCTAACCAGTGAACAGGATTCTAATAAACATAATAGACGCTGTTTAGCTTCATAACTAATCTCTCTGCAGTTTAAATATTGAAGGAGTTTCATCTTACCAGAAATACTCGCACAGCGCAGTGTACCCAAACACTCACGCAGGACACATCCATCACAACACCAGTTTTACTACTCAAGGAACCTGACCTCAGTCACTATACAGTATATACTACCTGTCTCTTGTTCTCTGCATTACATAGAAAAAGTCCACAACGGACTTAAAACTGACATCTATGTCTATTTACACGTTAAGAGATACAAAAATTGAATTTGCCAACGATCCGTAAAATTCAAATGGAACGATGGAGAACTTCTACGGTAAGTCTGTAGAAGTTCTCCATCGTTCCACGGCAGAGAAAAAAATGATGTCACAGTATGAGAGGTGTTGGTGGTGAGGGATGGAGTTCATCTGTCTTTGAGCTGAAGGCAACTTATGACAACTTAAGGGAGGAATGGCATATTTATACATTTGCAGAAAAGGGGCAAAATATTTATTTTTTCTCTAACAGTTCTTTCAGATGTTAAAATATCTTTGATGATGATTTACCTATTTATTTTTCGAGGTGTGTTTCTGAGGCGGCGAGGCGAGGCGAGGCGAGGCGAGGCGAGGCGAGGCGAGGCGAGGCACTTGTTACAGACGCTGCCCACGAAACCAAGTGATTTAATACAATATGATTACATTTTCTAACCAGAATACTGCGGCTGTGCATTTAAAAAAAAAATAAAGCTAGACCTAGCCTATCAAACTTGTGGATACGGGTTTTCCATACTGCCTTGACCTGGACTCCATATTACAGTGGATACTAAAGCAATAAAAACATTAAAAGTCTTGAAAGTTGCATCTCATGTCTCCTGGAGAGCTGATCGATGAAGTGCCTTCAAGTTATTATTACATTCATGAACAAGCGTTAAAGCTGTAGCAGTAATACAGCGACGGGGGAGTAGAGCCTGCAATAGTAGCTCCAGTTCCTTGGAACTAGAGTCTTTTTCTGGCCTCCCGACACTTCACTTAAGAGTATGATCATGTTATATGATTCCTTGTCAAGGTCAAGACTCGTTTATGACTGTCAAGTCAGTTATGGATGAAAAGATACAAGTGCACGCACATAAGATATCTTTAATGAAGAGTGAATCAAGTGTTCGCATTTGTTATCGGTAACAATACATCTTCTACTGTCAAGTCTATGAGCTTATTTTACTCTCTTGAAGGATATTAATTTTTCATCTCTCTCAGAAGATGTAGTGAGTTATTAAGAACTTAACCAGATTAATATCTCTGCAGATACTCTTTGCAGATACTCCTTCTGTGAAGACGTTGCTGTGAAGACGTAGATTCAAGGCGAAGTGCTTCCAGTGTAGGACTCCCGAGACTTCACGACTGAGTGCGTGCACTTACATGCCAGACATTCAAAACTAACCGAACCTTACGATGTACAATGAAAGGTCTCATCGATGAGTACGGATTAAGAAGTTATACTTTCCTCTCTGGATAACAAAAGTGTAATGAACACCTGTCATTGCTGAATAATAACCCACATGGAGACAGAAACTCAGAAGATTATTTGATCTATACATTTCAATCCCCTTGTGGGATCCTCTTCAGCTGAAGAGGATCCAAGAAGGGGATTGTAATATACAGATTAATTAATCTTCTGAGTTTCTGTCTCCATGTGGGTTATTCTTTCCTCCTCTGGAAGTCTTTGATATGAGACTGAGAACCACTGAAGCTAAACATTACCGTTATATCTATGCAATTTGTTTTGCTAAGAACAGTAACCCAATACTCGCCTAGTTGTAATCACATAAAGGCGAGTACAAATAGCAAGCACGTCCGTTTAGCGCTCAGCAGACGGAGGATCAAACCTCCACCACGTTTTGCGCTGAATGACTCACACAGGTTTAGCTCTTAACTAATTTGTTTATAAATAAAATACTGTCTTTTTATGTTTATAACAAGTGCTGAAGTGTTGTTATCAATACAACTGTTGTAGTGGTGTTATCAATACAACTGTTGTAGTGGTGTTATCAATACAACTGTTGTAGTGGTGTTATCAATACAACTGTTGTAGTGGTGTTATCAATACAACTGTTGTAGTGGTGTTATCAATACAACTGTTGTAGTGGTGTTATCAATATAACTGTTGTAGTGGTGTTATCAATACAACTGTTGTAGTGGTGTTATCTATATAACTGTTGCAATGGTGTTATCAGTACAACTGTTGTAGTGGTGTTATCTATATAACTGTTGCAATGGTGTTATCAATACAATTGTTGTAGTGGTGTTATCAATACAACTGTTGTAGTGGTGTTATTAATACAACTGTTGTAGTGGTGTTATCTATATAACTGTTGCAATGGTGTTATCAGTACAACTGTTGTAGTGGTGTTATTAATACAACTGTTGTAGTGGTGTTATCAATACAACAGTTGTAGCGGTGTTATCAATACAACTGTTGTAGTGGTGTTATCAATACAACTGTTGTGGTGGTGTTATCAATACAACCGTTGTGGTGGTGTTATTAATACAACTGTTGTGGTGGTGCTATCAATACAACAATTGAAATTGTGTAATCAAAGCAATAACTGTACATCATACAAACAGGTGACACAGAATACAGACAGATAACACAATATACAGAGTGATGGATGGTCGCACAGCTTCTCCCCGGGTGATGGATGGTCTCTCAGCCTCTCCCCGGGGTGATGGATGGTCACCCAGCTTCTCCCCGGGGTGTCAAGAATTCCATTACTGCAAACTGACTATACTGAGCTGCAATTAAGAGACATTAATTACTGGAATGAGTAATTACCTGAACATAAACTGAACCTTACTACCTGGCATTACTCCATACAGGTGAGCTGACTTGTCCCACATCACTGAGGTCTGAAACCAAGGTCTGACACAAGGTGTAAACCCCTGATTTGATTGATATTTACTAGGTCTGAAGGCTCGGTCTGCCTGACACTGATCCCATGTTGTTTCCTTGTATGGGCGGCTGTAAATGGGATCATTATCGTGAAGGAAGTGGAGGGAGGTTCTTAACCATGATTTATGTGTGGCGTGTGCCGAGTCTGCTGCATTTTATTCGCCGTTCATCACACATTTGTTAGCATGCCATCTTCAACAGCAAACTTGCAGATCTGGAGCCCCACTGTTCCATTAATTGTCTAGTTCAGTCAACCAACAGCGTGAGAACTACCCTCCCTCCACCCACGCCAAGTGATGTGCTTTTTCACCAGGCTGTTAGTCAGACGCTCACACAAGATGGTCGCGTACACTCATACTCTCTTGTCTATTCTGAGGTGGCATATAAACCTTGATACAGATCAACTGGTTTAAAAAGGCACGTGAGCAATCACGTTTCAGTCCTGGCACTTTGATCAAGGTCCCAAAACCTAAACGTTTTTTTATTTAATTTGCCCTAGTGTTTACTCACGTGTTTTTTCAAACCTATTCCGAAGTGTATAACTTACTGTTATGAGTGGTGCTCTCTGGATTATTATTGTTATAGTGATGATTTAACTCTGTAAATATTCTACGTAATTGGTGAATGGAATGTATTGGCATAGAAAAAAAATCTTGTGTTTGCCTTTGCTTCTGGTTGCCTGGGTTGATCCTAATCTTGAAACTTTAGTTATGGCCAGGTTCAACAGGCCTAGGATTTGCGTATCTGCGTTCGTAATAATGTGACTGCATCTATCATGACGAGGTGGAGCTCCACCTCATGATAGATGTAGTCACATTATGATGAGGTGGAGGTCATTAGACGAGATTGGAGGCACGAGGAAAATTTTGGAGGATAAGAGAGAGAGTACATTTACATGGGAAAAATAAGGAACTGATAGCTTCGATATGATCTATAACAGTTCATATCAACCCTATTTGCTGAGGACTAGTTACAATCTGGTAGTCTCGGCTTTCACTTGGATATCTGAAGAAAGAATAATTGAAACTGTGGAGAGGAAGTTATAACTATTCCTTACTGTCAAACATTCTTAGATACTGAATATAAAGGATACAAGAAGATTGAAAATGATTATTAAAGCCAATGCCATAGCTAATAATGGTACTGCTACCAGAATTACTTAAGAATTATTCAAGACACGAATTATTCAAGACACGGATTATATATCAACGATTAGAGAAATCAGGGCACATAAGGATCCAGCGGTAAATACACGAGTCTGAAATGAAGCAGTCAGCTAATGAAAATGGTTCCCAGAAAGTGATAAACGGTGATGACTCAAGATGGAAGTTACAAGCTCTACTCTACTGAATGGAAGCTACTGGATCTAAAGTACAAGGTGTAAACTACAGGATATATGCTGTGGGATTGAAACTACAAGATGTAAGCCACGGAATGTAAGCTTTGGGGTGTAAGTTACATGATGTAAGCTACAGGACGTAAGCTGCAGGACGTATAAGGCATAGCAATATTCCGGACTAGCAAAATAAATGGAGGAGTCACACCTTCATTCTGTTCAGTGGGGTACAGTCGCTACTGCAAAATAATCTAAATCAGATTATTTTGCAGTAGCAAAATATGGTCAGGCAGCTTAATAATACATATAAAAAAGCAATATTTCAGTATATGTTCCAGCCTCTGCAAGGCTGAACCGGTTCCCGACTATGGCCGGGGCTTGGTGAAGTATGTTGGGTCTTTCCTGGGATTCCCGTTAGGTTTTGTTTAGTTATTCGCAAGCGGAAGCCTCGCTGATATCACCGCTAAAAGTACACGTTATACTGCCCTTTAAGGGGAATGTTCATAAGCAGACCTTTGGTGATGGTGGTAAACTTTTGATGAAGGGAAAAATGTTTCATTTGCCTAAGATTGTTTTTGTATATGTAGTAGCGGTCACCACTGTGAGGGGGGGAGGTTGATGTATAATGTCCTATATTGTAATCTTTGGACATTCAAGTTCCTCAGGCAGCAGCTTTTGTGGGATATGTTGTTCCCTCACCCAGTGATATCACATGTATTTTTTTTTATCATTTATGGTGCATATAGACAGTTGATGTTCAATTAAGCACCTTTACTAATATCACTGTATACAAGCAAGGTATATTTTTTGTGGATTTATAATTAGTTTGAGAAACTAAATATGGGGTTGGTCGGGGTATTAAGTGTCTTAGTGTTTCCTCATATGTAATCATGCATGTTAGATCTGTAAAAGTCTTATGTTAATTATTAAAGACTTTTTGCATGTTTTGATTCCTTTTTCAATATATGCAAAACCAAAAATAAAGAACACCAGGTTTCAATTTCAAGAGTCATGCAGGTTTCTGTTAGTTATTTTATATAACCATAGTACCATTGAGTGTACAATGTATTAGTTTATATGATATTGTTTTTTATATAATTTTTTTTTATATAATCATAGTACCATGGTGTGTACAATGTATTAGTTTATATGAAATTGTTTTTGTATATAAAATTTCATATATAATATGAACAAGACTGTCAGGTTTTGGTTATATAGTTATTTTGTGGTTAAGATATGTTCCGGTAGTTCTCTGTTTACTTATATGTTGTCGTCTTATATAAAGTTTTCGCGTTTTTTGTTTTGAATGATTTATGTATACCATCCATGTATACTGTGTTTTTAAATAAAAATATAAAAAAAAATCAGATTAAAAATTAAAACTTTTTTTTTTTCATTTATTATGAGCCACACAAAGATGTTACAAATGATATATGTAATTTGATACATAATTTGATACAAATATTGACACAGGCAAAAACCACTAGTTATGGAAATAAATGGTATAAAATACCGACACAATGGAATTATAAACACAAATGCAGTATAATGTGATCCTTTATTGACTACGTTTCAGTTCTGTTTGTGACTTGAAAAAGCCCACTGTGTGGGCGAAACGTAGTCAATAAAGGATCACATTATACTGCATTTGTGTTTATATTTCCAACCACTAGTTATGCAATGCATTTCTGGCAAACTAACTATAAATTACAAAGAACTTAAATCAAGATTCTAGAGACAGCATATTAATGGAGAGAGAATCAGTAAAGTTTGAGTACTTCAGTACACTCACAAACACAAAGGAAGAGAAAATTCCATAATTAAAGAAAACCCGCGCGACATGATAGTAGAAAATGAGGTTCAGGAGAACATACCAGTGGTACTACATGTAGCAGATGGGAGTAGTTATGTAGTGGGTGAGGCGGCTACTACAGTCACTGTGGGAGAGACCAGGAGGGGTGGTCACTGTGGGAGACACCAGGAGGAGTGGTCACTGTGGGAGACACCAGGGGGGGTGGTCACTGTGGAAGAGACCAGTAGGGATGGTCACTGTGGGAGAGACCAGGAGGGGTGGTCACTGTGGGAGAGACCAGGAGGGGTGGTCACTGTGGAAGAGACAAGGAGGGATGTTCACTGTGGGAGAGACCAGGAGGGGTGGTCACTGTGGGAGAGACCAGGAGGGGTGGTCACTGTGGAAGAGACCAGGAGGAGTGGTCACTGTGGGAGACACCAGGGGGGGTGGTCACTGTGGAAGAGACCAGTAGGGATGGTCACTGTGGGAGAGACCAGGAGGGGTGGTCACTGTGGGAGAGACCAGGAGGGGTGGTCACTGTGGAAGAGACAAGGAGGGATGTTCACTGTGGGAGAGACCAGGAGGGGTGGTCACTGTGGGAGACACCAGGAGGGGTGGACACTGTGGAAGAGATCAGGAGGGATGGTCAATGTGGGAGAGACCAGAAGGGGTGGTCACTGTGGGAGAAACCAGGACGGGTGGTCACTGTGGGAGAGATCAGGAGGGGTCGTCACTGTGGGAGAGACAAGGAGGGATGTTCACTCTGGGAGAGACCAGAAGGGGTGGTCACTGTGGGAGACACCAAGAGGGGTGGTCACTGTGGAAGAGATCAGGAGGGATGGTCAATGTGGGAGAGACCAGAAGGGGTGGTCACTGTGGGAGAAACCAGGAGGGGTGGTCACTGTGGGAGAGACAAGGAGGGATGTTCACTGTGGGAGAGACCAGGAGGGGTGGTCACTGTGGGAGACACCTGGAGGGGTGGTCACTGTGGAAGAGACCAGGAGGGGTGGTCACTGTGGGAGAGACCAGGAGGGGTGGTCACTGTGGGAGAGACCAGGAGAGGTGGTCACTTTGGGAGAGACCAGGAGGGGTGGTCACTGTGGGAGAGACCAGGAGGATTGTCACTGTGGGAGAGACCAGGAGGGATGGTCACTGTGGGAAAGATCAGGAGGAGGGGTAAGTGTGGGAGAGACCAGGAGGGATGTTCACTGTGGGAGAGACAAGGAGAAATGTTCACTATGGGAGACACCAGGAGGGGTGGTCACTGTGGGAGAGACCAGGAGGGGTGGTCACTGTGGGAGAGACAAGGAGGGACAGTCACTGTGGGAGAGACCAGGAGAGGTGGTCACTGTGGGAGGGACCAGGAGAGGTGGTCACTGTGGGAGAGACCAGGAGGAGGGGTAAGTGTGGGAGAGACCAGGAGGGATGTTCACTGTGGGAGAGGCAAGGAGAAATGTTCACTGTGGGAGACACCAGGAGGGGTGGTCACTGTGGGAGAGACCAGGAGGGATGATCACTGTGGGAGAGACCAGGAGGGATGGTCACTGTGGGAAAGATCAGGAGGAATGGTAAGTGTGGGAGAGACAAGGAGGGATGGTCACTGTGGGAAAGACAAGGAGGGGTAGTCACTGTGGGAGAGACCAGGAGGGGTGCTCACTGTGGGAGAAACCAGGAGAGATAGTCACTGCGGGTGAGACCAGAAGGGATGTTCACTGAGGGAGAGACAAGGAGGGATGTTCACTGAGGGAGAGACGAGGAGGGACGGTCACTGTGGGAGAGACCAGGAGGGATGGTCACTGTGGAAGAGACTGGAAGGATGATCACTGTGGGAGAGACCAGGAGGGATGGTCACTGTGGGAAAGATCAGGAGGAGTGGTAAGTGTGGGAGAGACCAGGAGGGATGGTCACTGTGAGAAAGACAAGGAGGGGTGGCCACTGTTGGAGAGACCAGGAGGGGTGGTCACTGTGGGAGAGACCAGGAGGGATGGTCACTGCGGGTGAGACCAGGAGGGATGTTCACTGGGGGAGAGACAGGGAGGGATGTTCACTGAGGCAGAGACGAGGAGGGACGGTCACTGTGGGAAAGACCAGGAGCGATGGTCACTATGGGAGAGACTGGAAGGATGATCACTGTGGGAGAGACCAGGAGGGATGGTCACTGTGGGAGAGACCAGGAAGGATGGTCACTGTGGGAGATATCAGGAGGGATGGTCACTGTAGGAGAGACCAGTAGGGATGGTCACTGTGGGAGAGACCAGGAGGGATGGTCAATGTGGGAGAGACCAGGAGGGATGGTCACTGTGGGAGAGACCAGGGGGGATGAACACTGTGCGAGAAACCAGGAGGGATGGTCACTGTGGGAGAGACCAAGAAGGATGATCACTGTGGGAGAGGCCAAAAAGGCTGATCACTGTGGGAGAGACCAAGAAGAACAATCACTGTTGGCGAGACCAAAAAGGATGATCACTGTGGAAGACACCAAGAAGGATGATCACTGTGGGAGAGACCAAGAAGGATGATCACTGTGGGAGAGACCAAGAAGGATGATCACTGTGGGAGAGACCAAGAAGGATGGTCACTGTGGGAGAGACCAAGAAGGATGATCACTGTGGGAGAGACCAAGAAGGATGGTCACTGTGGGAGAGACCAGGAAGTGAAGGGAGAGGGAGCGGAGGATGTGCTTTGTCGTGCTGTGTATGAGGATGATGTGTTCTGTATAAGGAGGCTGTGCTCTCTGTGAGGAGTCTGTGCTTTCTGTGAGGAGGCTGTGGTCTCTATGAGGAGGCTGCGCTCTCTATGTGGAGGCTGTGGTCTCTGTGAGGAGGCTGTGCTCTCTATGAGGAGGCTGTGCTCTCTATGAGGAGGCTGTGCTCTCTATGAGGAGGCTGTGCTCTCTATGAGGAGGCTGTGCTCTCTGTGAGGAGGCTGTGCTCTCTATGAGGAGGCTGTGCTCTCTGTGAGGAGGCTGTGCTCTCTGTGAGGAGGCTGTGCTCTCTATGAGGAGGCTGTGCTCTCTGTGAGGAGGCTGTGCTCTCTGAGAGGAAGCTGTGCTCTCTATGAGGAGGCTCTGCTCTCTGTGAAGAGGCTGTGCTCTGTATGATGGGGCTGTGCTCTCTTTGAGGAGACTGTGCTCTCTATGAGGTGGCTGAGCTCTCTGTGAGGAGGCTGTGCTCTCTGTCAGGAGGTTGTGCTCTCTCTGAGAAGGCTGTGCTCTCTATGAGGAGGCTGTGCTCTCTGTGAGGAGGCTGTGCTCTCTGTGAGGAGGCTGTGCTCTCTGCTAGGAGGCTGTGCTCTCTCTGAGGAGGCTGTGCTCTCTATGAGGAGGCTATGCTCTCTGTGAGGAGGCTGTGCTCTCTATGAGGAGGCTGTGCTCTCTATGAGGAGGCTGTGCTCTCTGTGAGGAGGCTGTGCTCTCTATGAGAAGGCTGTGCTCTCTCTGAGGAAGCTGTGCTCTCTATGAGAAGGCTATGCTCTCTATGAAGAGGCTGTGCTCTCTATGAGTAGGCTATGCTCTCTATGAGGAGCTTATGCTCTCTATGAGTAGGATGTGCTCTCTATGAGGAGGCTATGCTCTCTGTGAGGAGGCTGTGCTCTCTGTGAGGAGGCTGTGCTCTCTATGAGGAGGCTGTGCTCTCTATGAGAAGGCTGTGCTCTCTTTGAGGAGTCTGTGCTCTCTATGAGGAGGCTGTGCACTTTGTGAGGAGGCTGTGCTCTCTGTGAGGAGGCTGTGCTCTCTGCTAAGAGGCTGTGCTCTCTATGAGGAGGCTGTGCTCTCTATGAGGAGGCTATGCTCTCTGTGAGGAGGCTCTGCTCTCTATGAGGAGGCTGTGCTCTCTGTGAGGAGGCTGTGCTCTCTATGAAGAGGCTGTGCTCTCTATGAGTAGGCTATACTCTCTATGAGAAGGCTATGCTCTCTATGAGGAAGCTGTGCTCTCTATGAGTAGGCTATGCTCTCTGTGAGGAGGCTGTGCTCTCTGTGAGGAGGCTGTGCTCTCTGTGAGGAGGCTGTGCTCTCTGTGAGGAGGCTGTGCTCTCTATGAGTAGGCTGTACTCTCTATAGGTAGGTTGTGCTCTCTATGAGTAGGCTGTGCTCTCTATGAGGAGGCTGTGCTCTCCATGAGTAGGCTATGCTCTCTATGAGTAAGCTGTGCTCTCTATGAGTAGGATGTGCTCTCTATGAGTAGGCTGTGCTCTCTATGAGCAGGCTGTGCTCTCTATGAGGAGGCTGTGCTCTCTATGAGTAGGCTGTGCTCTCTATGAGTAGGCTTTGCTCTCTATGAGTAGGCTGTGCTCTCTATGAGTAGGCTGTGCTCTTTATGAGTAGGCTGTGCTCTCTATGAGAAGGCTGTGCTCTCTGTGAGGAGGCTGTACTCTCTATGAGGAGGCTGTGCTCTCTATGATGAGGCTGTGCTCTCTGTGAGAAGGCTGTGCTCTTTATGAGGAGGCTGTGCTCCCTATGAGGAGGCTGTGCTCTCTATGAGGAGGCTGTGCTCTCTGTGAGGAGGTTGTGCTATCTATGAGAAGGCTATACTTTCTGTGAGGAGGCTGTGCTCTCTCTGAGGAGGCTGTGCTCTCTATGAGGAGGCTATGCTCTCTGTGAGGAGGCTGTGCTCTCTGTGAGGAGGTTGTGCTCTCTATGAGGAAGCTGTGCTCTCTATGAGAAGGCTGTGCTTTCTTTGATCTTTGAGGAGGCTGTGCTCTCTATGAGAAGGCTGTGCTCTCTTTGATGAGTCTGTGCTCTCTATGCGGAAGCTGTGCTCTCTGTGAGGAGGCTGTGCTCTCTGCTAGGAGGCTGTGCTCTCCATGAGAAGGCTATGCTTTCTGTGAGGAGGCTGTGCTCTCTGTGAGGAGGCTGTGCTCTCTATGAGGAAGCTGTGCTCTCTATGAGAAGGCTGTGCTTTCTTTGATCTTTGAGGAGGCTGTGCTCTCTATGAGAAGGCTGTGCTCTCTTTGATGAGTCTGTGCTCTCTATGCGGAAGCTGTGCTCTCTGTGAGGAGGCTGTGCTCTCTGCTAGGAGGCTGTGCTCTCCATGAGAAGGCTATGCTTTCTGTGAGGAGGCTGTGCTCTCTGTGAGGAGGCTGTGCTCTCTATGAGGAGGCTATGCTCTCTGTGAGGATGCTGTGCTCTCTGTGAGGAGGCTGTGCTCTCTATGATGAGTCTGTGCTCTCTATGAGGAAGCTGTGCTCTCTGTGAGGAGGCTGTGCTCTCTGCTAGGAGGCTGTGCTCTCTATGAGGAAGCTGTGCTTTCTATGAGTAGGCTGTACTCTCTATAGGTAGGCTGTGCTCTCTATGAGTAAGCTGTGCTCTCTATGAGTAGGATGTGCTCTCTATGAGTAGGCTGTGCTCTCTATGAGCAGGCTGTGCTCTCTATGAGGAGGCTGTGCTCTCTATGAGTAGGCTGTGCTCTCTATGAGTAGGCTTTGCTCTCTATGAGTAGGCTGAGCTCTCTATGAGTAGGCTGTGCTCTCTATGAGTAGGCTGTGCTCTCTATGAGTAGGCTGTGCTCTCTATGAGGAGGCTGTGCTCTCTGTGAGGAGGCTGTACTCTCTATGAGGAGGCTGTGCTCTCTATGATGAGGCTGTGCTCTCTGTGAGGAGGCTGTGCTCTCTCTGAGGAGGCTGTGCTATCTATGAGAAGGCTATGCTTTCTGTGAGGAGGCTGTGCTCTCTCTGAGGAGGCTGTGCTCTCTATGAGGAGGCTATGCTCTCTGTGAGGAGGCTGTGCTCTCTGTGAGGAGGTTGTGCTCTCTATGAGGAAGCTGTGCTCTCTATGAGAAGGCTGTGCTTTCTTTGATCTTTGAGGAGGCTGTGCTCTCTATGAGAAGGCTGTGCTCTCTTTGATGAGTCTGTGCTCTCTATGCGGAAGCTGTGGTCTCTGTGAGGAGGCTGTGCTCTCTGCTAGGAGGCTGTGCTCTCCATGAGAAGGCTATGCTTTCTGTGAGGAGGCTGTGCTCTCTGTGAGGAGGCTGTGCTCTCTATGAGGAAGCTGTGCTCTCTATGAGGAGGCTGTGCTCTCTATGAGAAGGCTGTGCTCTCTTTGATGAGTCTGTGCTCTCTATGCGGAAGCTGTGCTCTCTGTGAGGAGGCTGTGCTCTCTGCTAGGAGGCTGTGCTCTCCATGAGAAGGCTATGCTTTCTGTGAGGAGGCTGTGCTCTCTGTGAGGAGGCTGTGCTCTCTATGAGGAGGCTATGCTCTCTGTGAGGATGCTGTGCTCTCTGTGAGGAGGCTGTGCTCTCTATGATGAGTCTGTGCTCTCTATGAGGAAGCTGTGCTCTCTGTGAGGAGGCTGTGCTCTCTGCTAGGAGGCTGTGCTCTCTATGAGGAAGCTGTGCTTTCTATGAGTAGGCTGTACTCTCTATAGGTAGGCTGTGCTCTCTATGAGTAAGCTGTGCTCTCTATGAGTAGGATGTGCTCTCTATGAGTAGGCTGTGCTCTCTATGAGCAGGCTGTGCTCTCTATGAGGAGGCTGTGCTCTCTATGAGTAGGCTGTGCTCTCTATGAGTAGGCTTTGCTCTCTATGAGTAGGCTGTGCTCTCTATGAGTAGGCTGTGCTCTCTATGAGTAGGCTGTGCTCTCTATGAGTAGGCTGTGCTCTCTATGAGGAGGCTGTGCTCTCTGTGAGGAGGCTGTACTCTCTATGAGGAGGCTGTGCTCTCTATGATGAGGCTGTGCTCTCTGTGAGGAGGCTGTGCTCTCTCTGAGGAGGCTGTGCTATCTATGAGAAGGCTATGCTTTCTGTGAGGAGGCTGTGCTCTCTCTGAGGAGGCTGTGCTCTCTATGAGGAGGCTATGCTCTCTGTGAGGAGGCTGTGCTCTCTGTGAGGAGGCTGTGCTCTCTATAAGGAAGCTGTGCTCTCTATGAGAAGGCTGTGCTTTCTTTGATCTTTGAGGAGGCTGTGCTCTCTATGAGAAGGCTGTGCTCTCTTTGATGAGTCTGTGCTCTCTATGCGGAAGCTGTGCTCTCTGTGAGGAGGCTGTGCTCTCTGCTAGGAGGCTGTGCTCTCCATGAGAAGGCTATGCTTTCTTTGAGGAGGCTGTGCTCTCTGTGAGGAGGCTGTGCTCTCTATGAGGAGGCTATGCTCTCTGTGAGGATGCTGTGCTCTCTATGAGGAAGCTGTGCTCTCTATGAGAAGGCTGTGCTTTCTTTGATCTTTAAGGAGGCTGTGCTCTCTATGAGTAGGCTGTGCTCTCTATGAGAAGGCTGTGCTCTCTGTGAGGAGGCTGTGCTCTCTGTGAGGAGGCTGTGCTCTCTGCTAGGAGGCTGTGCTCTCCATGAGAAGGCTATGCTTTCTGTGAGGAGGCTGTGCTCTCTGTGAGGAGGCTGTGCTCTCTATGAGGAAGCTGTGCTCTCTATGAGAAGGCTGTGCTTTCTTTGATCTTTGAGGAGGCTGTGCTCTCTATGAGAAGGCTGTGCTCTCTTTGATGAGTCTGTGCTCTCTATGAGAAGGCTGTGCTCTCTATGCGGAAGCTGTGCTCTCTGTGAGGAGGCTGTGCTCTCTGCTAGGAGGCTGTGCTCTCCATGAGAAGGCTATGCTTTCTGTGAGGAGGCTGTGCTCTCTGTGAGGAGGCTGTGCTCTCTATGAGGAGGCTATGCTCTCTGTGAGGATGCTGTGCTCTCTGTGAGGAGGCTGTGCTCTCTATGATGAAGCTGTGCTCTCTATGAGAAGGCTGTGCTTTCTTTGATCTTTGAGGAGGCTGTGCTCTCTATGAGAAGGCTGTGCTCTCTTTGATGAGTCTGTGCTCTCTATGAGGAAGCTGTGCTCTCTGTGAGGAGGCTGTGCTCTCTGCTTGGAGGCTGTGCTCTCTATGAGGAAGCTGTGCTTTCTATGAGTAGGCTGTACTCTCTATAGGTAGGCTGTGCTCTCTATGAGTAAGCTGTGCTCTCTATGAGTAGGATGTGCTCTCTATGAGTAGGCTGTGCTCTCTATGAGCAGGCTGTGCTCTCTATGAGGAGGCTGTGCTCTCTATGAGTAGGCTGTGCTCTCTATGAGTAGGCTGTGCTCTCTATGAGTAGGCTGTGCTCTCTATGAGTAGGCTGTGCTCTCTATGAATAGGCTGTGCTTTCTATGAGGAGGCTGTGCTCTCTATGAGGAGGCTGTGCTCTCTGTGAGGAGGCTGTGCTCTCTATGAGGAGGCTATGCTTTCTGTGAGGAGGCTGTGCTCTCTGTGAGGAGGCTGTGCTCTCTGTGAGGAGGCTGTGCTCTCTATGAGGTTTCTATGCTTTCTGTGAGGAGGCTGTGCTCTCTGTGAGGAGGCTGTGCTCTCTATGAGGAGCCTATGCTCTCTGTGAGGAGGCTGTGCTCTCTGTGAGGAGGCTGTGCTCTCTGTGAGGAAGCTGTGCTCTCTATGAGAAGGATGTGCTTTCTTTGATCTTTGAGGAGGCTGTGCTCTCTATGAGAAGGCTGTGCTCTCTTTGATGAGTCTGTGCTCTCTATGCGGAAGCTGTGCTCTCTGTGAGGAGGCTGTGCTCTCTGGTAGGAGGCTGTGCTCTCCATGAGAAGGCTATGCTTTCTTTGAGGAGGCTGTGCTCTCTGTGAGGAGGCTGTGCTCTCTGTGAGGATGCTGTGCTCTCTGTGAGGAGGCTGTGCTCTCTATGAGGAAGCTGTGCTCTCTATGAGAAGGCTGTGCTTTCTTTGATCTTTGAGGAGGCTGTGCTCTCTATGAGAAAGCTGTGCTCTCTTTGATGAGTCTGTGCTCTCTATGAGGAAGCTGTGCTCTCTGTGAGGAGGCTGTGCTCTCTGCTAGGAGGCTGTGCTCTCTATGAGGAAGCTGTGCTTTCTATGAGTAGGCTGTACTCTCTATAGGTAGGCTGTGCTCTCTATGAGTAGGCTGTGCTCTCTATGAGGAGGCTGTGCTCTCCATGAGTAGGCTATGCTCTCTATGAGTAAGCTGTGCTCTCTATGAGTAGGATGTGCTCTCTATGAGTAGGCTGTGCTCTCTATGAGGAGGCTGTGCTCTCTATGAGTAGGCTGTGCTCTCTATGAGTAGGCTGTGCTCTCTATGAGTAGGCTGTGCTCTCTATGAGTAGGCTGTGCTCTCTATGAGTAGGCTGTGCTCTCTATGAGTAGGCTCTGCTCTCTATGAGGAGGCTGTGCTCTCTATGAGAAGGCTGTGCTCTCTATGAGGAGGCTGTGCTCTCTATGAGGAGGCTGTGCTCTCTGTGAGGAGGCTGTGCTCTCTATGAGTAGGCTGTGCTCTCTATGAGAAGGCTGTGCTCTCTTTGAGGAGTCTGTGCTCTCTATGAGGAAGCTGTGCTCTCTGTGAGGAGGCTGTGCTCTCTGTTATGAGGCTGTGCTCTCTATGATGAGGCTGTGCTCTCTGTGAGGAGGCTGTGCTCTCTATGAGAAGGCTGTGCTCTCTATGAGGAGGCTGTGCTCTCTATGAGTAGGCTGTGCTCTCTGTGAGGAGTATGTGCTATATGATGCTCTGTATGAAAAGTATGTGCTCTGTGATAGTCTGTATGAGGAGGATGTTCTCTATGATGCTCTGTATGAGGATGTGCTCTATGACCCTCCGTATGAGAAGGGTGTGCTCTATGATAGTCTGTATGAGGATATGCTCTATGATGCTCTGTATGAGGAGGATGTACTCTATGATGCTCTTTATGAGGATGTGCTCTATGACATTCCGTATGAGAAGGGTGTGCTCTATGGTGCTCTGTATGAGGATGTGCTCTCTGACGCTCCGTATGAGAAGGATGTGCTCTATGATGATCTGTATGAGGAGGATGTGCTCTATGATGATCTGTATGAGAAGGATGTGCTCTGTGATGCTCTGTATGAGGATGTGCTCTGTGATGATCTGTATGAGGATGTGCTTTATGATGCTCTGTAGGATAAGGATGTGCTCTGTGATGCTCTGTATGAGGATGTGCTCTATGAGTCTCTGTAGGATAAGGATGTGCTCTGTGATGCAGCGCATGAGGAGGATGTGCTCTGTGTTGCAACGCATGAGGAGGATGTGCTCTGTGCTGCAGTGCATGAGGAGGATGTGCTCTGTGTTGCAGCGCATGAGGAGGATGTGCTCTGTGATGCAGCGCATGAGGAGGATGTGCTCTGTGATGCAGCGCATGAGGAGGATGTGCTCTGTGATGCAGCGCATGAGGAGGATGTGCTCTGTGATGCAGCGCATGAGGAGGATGTGCTCTGTGATGCAGCGCATGAGGAGGATGTACTCTGTGTTGCAGCGCATGAAGAGGATGTGCTCTGTGATGCAGCACATCAGGAGGATGTGCTCTGTGATGCAGCGCATTAGGAGGATGTGCTCAGTGATGCAGTGCATGAGGAAGATGTGCTCTGTGATGCAGCGCATCAAGAGGATGTGCTCTATGATGCAGCACATCAGGAGGATGTGCTCTGTGATGCAGCGCATCAGGAGGATGTGCTCTGTGATGCAGCGCATCAGGAGGATGTGCTCTGTGATGCAGCGCATGAGGAAGATGTGCTCTGTGATGCAGCGCATCAGGAGGATGTGCTCTGTGATGGAGCACATCAGGAGAATGTGCTCTGTGATGCAGCGCATCAGGAGGATGTGCTCTGTGATGCAGAGCATCAGGAGGATGTGCTCTGTGATGCAGAGCATCAGGAGGATGTGCTCTGCGTGGGTGGAAGATGCTTTCGTAAAGCATGACAGGAACTATTGCAGTGACGCATGACGGGAACTATGGTGGTGACGCATGACAGAAACTAGGGTAGTGACGCGTGACTGTAACTAGAGTAGTGACGTATGGCAAGAACTAGGGAAGTGACGCATGACGAGAACTAGGGTAGTTACGCATGTTAGGAACTACAGTAGTGACGCTAGCGTAGTGACGCATGACGGGAAATAAGGTAGTCACACATGACAGGAACTAGGGTAGTCAAGCATGACAGGAACTAGGGTAGTCAAGCATGACAGGAACTAGGGTAGTCAAGCATGACAGGAACTAGAGTAGTGGCGCATGGCAGGAAGTAGATTAGTGGCGCATGGCAGGAAGTAGATTAGTGGCGCATGGCAGGAACTAGGGTAGTGACGCATGGCAAGAACTAGGGAAGTGACGCATGAGATAACTAGGTGGGGACACATGGCAGGAACTAGGGTAGTGACTCATGAAATAAACTAGGGTAGCAACACATGATGGGAACTATGATAGTGACGCATGACAGGAACTAGGGTAATGACGCATGACATGAACCAGCGTAGTGATGCATGATATGAATTTAGGGTAGTGACGCATGACATGAACTACTGTACTGACGCATGACATGAACTACTGTACTGACGCATGACATGAACTAGGGTAGTGGCGCATGACATGAACCAAAGTAGTGACGTATGACATGATGCAGCCTAGTGACGCATGGCACGAACTAACGTAGTGACGCATGATGACCAGCGTTAATAACGCATGACAAATCAGCATAGTGACGCGTGACAAGAACCAGCGTAGTGACGCATGATAACCAGCATAGTGACGCATGATATGAACCAGCGTAGTGATATGAATCAGCGTAGTGACGCATGATATGAAGCAGCGTAATACGACATGGAGTAGGGTAGTGACGCCTGTCATTAACTAGCGTAGTGATGCAAGACGTGAAACAGTGTACTGACGTGCGCAGTTACGCACGACACGAAACAGCGTGTGAATTATAACATGAACAAGCGTAGTAAGGTTTGACATGAAATAGATTAATGATACATAACGTGAAACAGCTTAGTTATGAATGGCGTGAACCAGCGTAGTGACGCATAACATTAAGTAATGTAGTAACGCGCAACACAGTGATGGTGTAGCGTCTGTCGCACAACGTCACTTGAGAAGAAATTAAGAGGAGAGAGCAAGAGTGAGATAAACTATCACATGTACCTCAAAGTTTATACTTAAATGATGGCAGCCCGAGTGACTTGGGTTCAATATGAACACTAACTTTTGAGGTAATCAGTCCCACAGCCTCAAGTCAATGTGTTCAATGGTACCAGTAGCGAGGGTTTACCTGGAGTTTACCTGGAGAGGGTTTCAGAGGTCAACGCCCCCGCGGCCCGGTCTGAGACCAGGCCTCATGGTGGATCGGGGTCTGATCAACCAGGCTGTTACTGCTGGTCGCACGCAAGCTGACGTAAGAACCACAGTCTGGTTGGTCAGGTACTGACTTTAGAAGCCTGTCCAGTGCCTTCTTGAAGACAGCCAGGGGTCTATTGGTAATCTGCCTTATGTATGATGGAAGGTAATTGAACAGTCTTGGGCCCCGGACACTTATTGTAGTATCTCTCAGTGTACTCGTGGGGCCCCTGCGTTTCATCGGGGGAATGTTGCATCTCCTTTTGCTTTCATATGGAGTGATTTTTGTGTGCAGGTTTTTACCACTCTCGCCAGGACCTTCCATGTGTATATTTTCATGTATCTCTCTCACCTGCGTTCGAGGGAATACAGATCAAGGACCTTCAACCGTTCCCAGTAGTATTTAGGTACCTTATTACACTTACGTGTGCCGTCAAAGTTCTTTGTACACTCTACAGGTCTGCAATGTCGCCAGCCTTGAAGGGGCCGTTAGTGTACAGCAGTATTCCAGCTTGGAGAGCACAAGCAATTTGAAGAGAATCATCATGGTCTTGGCGTCCCTAGTTTTGAAGGTTCTCATTATCCATCCTATCATTTTCCTAGTGGATGAGGTAGATACATTGTTGTGGTCTTAGAAGGCGAGATCCTCTAACATTATCACTCTCCAGTAGTACCGAACTTTCACACGAAAATCACTCACAACGAAAGCAAAAGACTTGGCAGACGATGCAATATCCCCCAATGAAAAGCAGGGGTGTCACTAGCACGTTAAGAGACAATACAATAAGTGTCAGGGGGCCCGAGACTGTTCAACTGCCTCCCAGCATACATAAGGGGGATTACCAATAGACCCATGGCAGTCTTCAAGCTGGCACTGGATAAGCACCTAAAGTCGGTACCCGACCAGCCGGGCTGTGGCTCGTACGTTGGATTGCGTGCAGCCAGCAGTAACAGCCTGGTTGATCAGGCTCTGATCCACCAGGAGGCCTGGTCACAGACCGGGCCGCGGGAGCTTTGACCCCCGGAACTCTCTCCAGGTAAACTCCAGGTTCTTCACATTACTTTTCCGCTCTATTGTATGGTTAGAATTTGAGGTATACCCTGACACATTTTTAATTTCTTCAAGCTTTCCATATCTGAGTAGTTGAAATTTCTCCTCGTTGAACTTCATATTGTTTTGAGTGGCCCATTCGAAGATTTGGTTGATGTCCGCTTGGAGTCTCGCAGTGTCTTCGATGGAGGTCACTGCCATGGTGATCCGGATGTACTTCTGTTTGCTAGGATTTATTGCAGCTGCGTTCACTGCTGGTGCATTTATTTTTCCTGTTTGCTAAATATCTTTTACCCCTGAATGGACATCAGTGCTTCCACCAGGTTCTGCTGGTAGTGTGCCGACACTATTCCCTGAGGCATCATCCCATTTTGATCCATATCCAGCAGTATCTTTATTTTGAACCTCTCTGAACTGAATAACGTTATCTTCAGAGTCCTCCAGGACAACATTGGTACCCTCACGAGAGTTATCTTCTAAGACATGACTAGGACCCTCTGGAGCACTTTCCTCCAGGACAGCACTAGCACCCTTAGGAGTACTGTCCAAGACAGCCCCGTCCCTACCACCCATCTTTTTTTTTTCCCAGCTGGCATACCATGCTGACATGTCTTTCAAGAAGGATGTGTTATTGGTCTTCTTGTCTTTTAATATAGATGTCATTTCCACATCTCGTTTGGGCAGACCCTAAAACATCTCTCTGAGCTTATGTCAAGTGTATACCTGGAGTATACCTGGAGAGAGTTTCGGGGATCAACGCCCCCGCGGCCCGGTCTGTGACCAGGCCTTGGGGGCGTTTAAAATCCCCGCATATAATATGGGACCAATGACCACTGAGATGGCAAGCAATCCAGGCTCGTCTTCGTCCCTTACCCTTTCTGCAGACTACACAGATCTTCATGGTGGTGGTCATCTTACAAAAATAGACAACTCTCCCAGCTAGCTAGTCTAAAATTCCCCGAAGTATTTAATTTTTTGTAACAGTTCTTCCGATTTGGGTTTATTGCCAATGAAACCGTTTGAATCCGCCTTAATCCAGCAAAACTGGAAGAATCCAGTTAGTGGATTACTGTATATCTTGCTTCTAATAAGCACTTTAACAGTAGATCTGTCTATCTGTATTGTAACTATTTGCTATAGTTAAGGCTTGAGTGTTTGATAGTGAGCGTAGAGCCCCGTCAGTTAGTGAAACCAGTCAGAGGATACATTGTTATCAACGAATCCGTTTGAATCCGGTCGTTGGATGAATCCGGACAGGGTGAAGGTAGTTTTGGCACTGACTATGGAAGGTGAACGCTTTAACAATCTAAACAGTACTATGTAACTGATCAGTACTACGTAACTGATCAGTACTACGTAACTGATCAGTACTACGTAACTGATCAGTACTACGTAACTAACTAGTACTCTACAAGGTCTTCGGTTAGTATGTAACCAAAGACCTTGTAGAATACTCAGATATTACTACAGTCTAAACTAAGCGCTAAACCCACATGGATCACACAGCGCTGCAGGGCAGGATGTGCTAAAGATAAAATATGAGGAGCTGAGAGAGCAGCGAGGGTGAGAAGTATGTAAGAGGCAGAGGTGGTGAGGGTAGTGGAGAGTGAGGAAGAAAAAATATAATCAAAGTTGCTGTAATAGTAGAGGACTGAATTTGTAATCAAGCTAGATTTATTGAAGGGGTTTTGGGAGATGCCTTTTATCACTAGAAAGTGATAAGACAACACCGATTGCTCATTCTAAAGAGTAATGAATAAAATATTACACAGAACACAAGAATGAGACAAGAAATGGGAACAGGACTATTTAATATTTAGAACTAATTGTAGACAGCCTGTACTGTCTGCACAGACAGTCATGCCGTCTGCCAGCTTAGTTCATATTTCGCGCCACTAAAGTGCTGCCCTCTGTAGCCAGGCCTCTCGGTGGGCACGCCAGCCTGCCTGCCCTTGCTTCTGCCTCACTCTGGCGACACCCTTCACTCAGTCAAGACAGTAGTCCTACTAGCTCTCTCTCGTGAGATGGCCCTCCCGGGCCATGGGCACAACACACAAGCCTGTGTACCCACCACGACATTACAAATAAACAAAGAAGCCTCCGAAGACGTTTATCATTCACACGCCCGCTACCAGAATCACCAAATAAACTGGTTATATAATATCGCTGTCTACTATAATCTGTTATAACAGAGATCATTCTTTTTGACGTTTCTATGGAGACGTAAGATATAAAGGAAGACAATAGCATAAATTAGGGTTTGAATTTTTTTTTTAAGTATGTGACTGGGTCAATTTGGCTTACAGGAATGTGTAATGGCCGCTACCATGAGATTAACCATGATGAATTTTAATATACAAATGTATTATATTAATGTTCATTAAATAAAGGGAAAATCTGTTAGAACAACTTGTCCAGAGTTAATTCTTTATGTAAATATATTGTTTTATTTAACTTCAGTGATTGTTGTTAGGTGACACTGGTTTTAATTGTTGAGGAAGGAGAGGAAACGAACTTTTGATTTATAAACCTTTAATTATGATTCACCCATATCAATTTTTTCTCTGAAATGTGATAATTCAAATACGTAATTATATATCTTGTGATTGTACATTGTTATCTTGTTTAAATATTTATACGAAGAATATGATAAGATTCATATAATCAGATTATCGTCATTTCAAGAAAGTAAATAAGTGTACAAGTCTCTGAGATCTAAGTTGTGAGTATAGTTGCTTAGAGATATTATAAAAGCTAAACAGGACACATATGCACATAATTGTTATGTATTTCATTTCATCTTATAAAAAGAGCATGGAGCATAGACAGTGTGTCTCGGGTCAGTGAGAGGAAGAGTCTGGGAAGGTGTAAGAAGGTTGTTGATAATATGATAAACGTTTTTACAGAGTAAAATGAGGGAATATGATATTTTCTCAGAGAGGTTTCCAAACTTTTTGTGTCTCTAAGGGCTCTTCTCTACCCCCTGTTCTTGCTAATGTTTATGTGGAATACTTCGAAACTGTTCTTCTTCCTATTGTTGGTGTGCGCCCTTCCCTCTGGCTCTTCTATGTAGATGACATCTTTGCTCTTTGGTCTCTTGACGTCAATCTCTTCCAACCATTTCTCGATGCCCTTATCAATCTTGCTCCTTTCATAAAATTTACAGCTGAATGGGAATCTAACTCTATGCTTCCTTTCCTTGATGTATATGTACATCGCTCTATCACAGGCTTTTCCTTTTCCTTTTATTGCAA
Source organism: Cherax quadricarinatus (assembly GCF_038502225.1). Classification (NCBI taxonomy): domain Eukaryota; kingdom Metazoa; phylum Arthropoda; class Malacostraca; order Decapoda; family Parastacidae; genus Cherax; species Cherax quadricarinatus. Next base: position 39,868,457 of record NC_091303.1, on the reverse strand, counting down.
ACCTATGCACAGTGGCACGTACATTCAGTACTTTTCTTACTATGCTTTCTCTGTCAAGAAAAATATTCTTATTTCTTTCTTTCTCCGTGTCTCCTCATTTGTGACCCTCAATTCCTTGAATCGGAAATTTCTCCTCTTCGCAATTCGTTCTCTCCTCTTGGCTATCCTTCCGATTTCATAAACTCTGCCTTCTCACGTGTTAAAAGAATTTTCTTCTCTCCCAAACTCTCCAGTCCTGTGAAATCTGCCTTTCCTATATTTCTAGTCTTTCTAATCTCAACAATTTTCTTCGCTCCTTAGACATCAAACTTACTTTTCGCCAAGTTAACACCCTCCGCAGTAATCTAGTTCGTACCTTTCCTGCTATCGACGCCGCTGGTGTCTACTCTATTTCAAGCTCCTCTTGTTCTCACCAGTACTTTGGAGACACTGGCCGCTCTCTTTCTGACAAACTCAAAGAACACAAAAAGTGTTAGGTTTGCCGACACCAATAATGCTCTTTTCTGTCATGTTAAAGATCACAGTCATCCTATTGACTGATCCTCTGATAAAACTGTCTACCCTAGTTTTAGTCGCCGTCTTGTTCAAGCATCTCTTATACACAACTTTCCTTGTATGTGTCTCTGTAGATATCTTCCTTTCTCATTACATTGTCAAATGTTCCAAACTGCAGGACACTCGTGACTTGACCTGATACTTTCTTCTCCTTTCCTTACCTTTTCTTTCTTATTTTTCTTTTTTCCTTTCTTTGTTTTCCTTTCTTCTGCCTAAGTGTGTTTCTGTCCTTCAGGTTCTTCCCCTCCCCTGTGTTTTTGGTTCTTTTTCCTTAGGGGCCCTTAGCTCTCCTGCAGTGTTCCTGTTCCTTGTCCTTAGACTGACCCCAGTTCTGCTTCTATTACTACTATGACTACCACTCCATTTCTACTACTGTTGCTACTACCATTACAATTGCTTCCCTTCACCCTTTACTCCACTTTCTCTCTTGTGCCACTAAACTACTCTCCCTACCTTCTACTACCACTATTACTTCTACTACTACCTCCACTCCAGCCTTACCACTACCACTACTTAATCCCGTCTGTCTCCTTCGCGTCTCTCTATATATACTGGCTCCCTCAATCTTGTGAGGGAGTCACTCAGGCACTCGGGCCGCATCCCGAGTACTAGGAATAGCTCAAATGGATCAGAGTTTTCGAGAGTTGAAACCCTCATACCAGCGAGAACACCAGCCCTGGTACCACTTGAACAGAAGACGTGCTGTACCCAACCTCCAGAGCGTTGACGACGATTATAGCTAACTGCTACAGCATTTGTGCTGAAGAAGACTCGCCATGCCCTTGCCATGGGGCTGTAAACGGTACTCCACTTGACTCGAAGACGGCTCACCGTGCCCTTGTTATAGGGATGACCCACCATAGGGATACCCCTGCCGGACGGATGCAAGCGGTACTCCACATGACTTATAAAAGATTCGCTGTGCCCTTGTCAAGAGACTACCCCTGCCATAGTGCTGTAAACGGTACCTCACTTGTACAAGCTCCGACACTCTTTCAGGAGCCACTGCCGGGTCACCACATGAAGAAGACCCGGTCCAGGATCCGTCCTGGTGAGCCTACATGAACGTGATTGTATGTTACTGTGACTTTGTGGGTTGTTCGTGTATTTCTCATATCAATCATATTATAATAAATATTATCACACTAACATGGACTACAAGTGAAGCAACAATGACATGGACAAGGGCAAGCAGGTAGTTACGAGAGAAAGGAATGTGACGTCTCACCAGTCTACAGAGAATCATTTTATAGTTTAAATAGGAGAGCCAAAAACTCGTGTCTCGATGAACCCTACATACTTGTTGCTTCTTCGTAGGGGCCACCTTGCCAGCCACTTCCCAAGAACGCACTGCTATATGGGGCCCATGAAGTTAATGCCAGTCAAATGTCTGCCATAAAGTAAGCGTTATACAGCAGCCTTTACCACCGTTTATTTCCAGAATCCCAACAGGTCCCGGGCACCAACAAAACATTTTTATACAATGGGGATTTAATTAAAAAAATTGAAACTTTTTTTATAAAAGTTGAAAATATGGCTGGAAAATTTGTCATAATATGGCATCAAAGAAAGGCAAGAGCTACTCAACTAAACATGATAAAACTGATGATATTGAACACCCACACAGAGTCCATCCCAACAACAAAAAGTTGATGAGAATCAGGTCACCGACTCAGACTACAACATTAATCCTTCGGACATCACTGTGGTGATATTGTCTTCATTTTATTGGTACAAAAAAGTCTAGAAGACTCTAAACGCAGTTAAAAGGAGTCTTTGGTGTTGAGAACCGAAGTTCAATATCTACAAGTCCGTCTGACACCAATGCGAGGACTATCAGCTCTGAATTAGGATCTGCTCTTCAGCACCTGCTACAGCTACCTCTCATTTACAGATATTGAACTTCTTCAAGAGTCTGGTCAATGCTCGAGCATTCACACCAGTATATGAAGGAAGACTGAATGTAGACGAGGACATGTTCGCTTCCCTCTTGTGTTTGCAGGCAGGTGCAAACACAAGAGGCTCAGACATTTTTTAATCATCAAAGTCAGCAGCATATGTAGTAAAAAAAAATACAGCAGTCAACTCAGCATCAAAGTACGAGAATTGTAGTGATTCTCTCACTATGTACTTCCAGGAACCAAGATATTGCTCTAGCTGTTATCGGTATGGGAAACCTCGTTTTCAACGGCCTCCGTGATATGTGTAATCAAGGGAACGCATATCAAAACATAAACGATATTCTAGATACTCTGAAACATGTGTTTATTGATACATCTATGATAAAACAAATAAGTATTCGGATATATTTAACCCGCTGAAACATCATCTTTACATCAACAGTTTGCCCAGCTCATCGAGTGGTCTTGCACCCTTAACAAGACCACGGGGTTATACACACCAATATTCTACCAGCTACAAGGTTATCCACAATATACCTCACTTACAATGCAAACATGAGGAGCTAGACTATCACCACACTGTCTGAAAACTTGTTTTCCAACCCAGTGGCGTTGAAGCCTCTTATTTGGCTTCATTACCAGTGTTGTCGAGTCCACGCGTCGGGGAGGGTAGGAGAGTGGGAGATTAAAGGAGTGGGGCGGGTATATAAGAGGCAGTAAATAAGTTGTTGTCACGAGCACCTGGTTGGCCGCGAAGAGTGATCCTGATTGGCTAGCAGGCGGTAAGACGACTTAGGTTGGCGGAGTTATCCTTATTGGTTAGCTGGCGGTAAGAAAATCCTCACTGGCTAGTTGGTGACAAACCTTCTCATTATCGGGCGCAAGCAACCATAATTACATAGCTAGTGATATGACATCTCTCTCTTTCTCAGGTAGGATGAACGGCTAGCTACCTATTCAGATGGATATACGTGGTTAATAGCAAGCTGGATGAAAGGGTGGGTGAATAGCAAGTGAAGATGGATTACACAGACAGGTCGATCAAGCGAATTATTAAGGCGCTGTCGGCTTCAACTGACGCCCCAATCTCTCCAGACTGACCTCGTTAAATGAACTCGTCGACGGTCTAAAATACTACTGATTGTCTGAAGAAGCTTATTGGTATTCTGCTGTATCCGCAGAATTTTACCAAATGTCTAAAGATCTTTTCAGGTTTTGAAAGAGATCCTACCAGGTACTCATACGTTGTTTTATATTTAAGATTTTGTCTGTTTCCCAGAAGAATCTGTGAGTCTAGTTTTCTACTAATCACGTTAGTTCCTTGTGTTATCAATCGGTTTAGTTTCTACAAACTATACGAGGTTCCTAGTAAGTTCCTTCAAAGATGGGCAGTGAAAGTAGCAGTGAAAGATGGGACAACGAGCGTATTACCTCTGATCTAGAACAGCTATTCCTTCTCTTGCTGTCACACACACACACATACACACACACACACACACACACACACACACACACACACACATACACAAACACACACACACATACACACACACACACACACACACACACACACACACACACACACACACACACACACACACACACACACACACACACACACACACACACACACACACACACACACACACAAAGGGCAAAGAAGACCGCAGACAGAATATAGGCTAGGTGGCCAAAGACTGCAAACCTCGCTCAAGGAGAAAGATCATGGGGTGAGTATAACACCGAGCATGTCTCTAGAAGAACACATCAACCAGATAACTACTGCAGCAGTTATCTGGTTGATGTTATCGTTCAAGACACTGTACACCGTGTACATCAGACCCATACTGGAGTATGCAGCACCAGTCTGGAACCCACACCTGGTCAAGCACCTCAAGAAATTAGAAAAAGTGTAAAGGTTTGCGACAAGGTTAGTTCCAGAGCTAAGGGGAATGTCCTACAAGGAAAGGTTTAGGGAAATCGGCCTGACGACACTGAAGGACAGTACGGTTAGAGGAGACATGATAACGACATACAAAATACTGTGTGGAATAGACAAGGTGGACAGAGACAGGATGTTCGAGAGAGGGGACACAGAAAGAAGGGGTCACACTTGGAAGTTGAAGACTCAGGTGAGTCAAAGGGATGTTAGGAAGTATTTCTTCATTCATAGAGTAGTCAGGAAGTGGAATAGCCTAGCAAGTGAGGTAGTGGAGGCAGGAACCATACATAGCTTTAAGATAAGGTATGATAAAGCTCATGGAGCAGGGAGAGAGAGGACCTAGTAGCACTCAGTGAAGAGGCAGGGCCAGGAGCTGAATCTCGACCCCTACAACCACAATTAGGTGAGTACACACACACACGTACACACACACACAGAGTATAAGCTAGGTGGCCAAGGACTGCAAACCTCGCTCAAGGAGAAAGATCTTGGGGTGACCATAACACCGAGCATGTCTCCGGAGGCACACATCAAACAGATAACTGATGCAGCATACGGGCGCCTGGCAAACCTGAGAATAGCTTTCTGATACCTTAGTAAGGAATCGTTCAAGACACTGTACACTGTGTACATCAGGCCCATACTGGAGTATGCAGCTCCAGTTTGGAATCCACACCTGGTCAAACACGTCAAGAAATTAGAGAAAGTGCAAAGGTTTGCAACAAGGCTAGCTCCGGAGCTCAGGGGTATGTCCTACGAAGAAACGTTGAGGGAAATCGGACTGACGACACTGGAGGACAGGCGGGTCAGGGGAGACATGATAACGACATACAAAATACTGTGTGGAATAGATAAGGTAGACAGAAACAGGTTGTTTCAGAGAGGGGACACAGAAACAAGGGGTCACAATTGGAAGCTGAAGACTCAGACGAGTCATAGGGATGTTAGGAAATATTTCTTCAGTCATAGAGTCGTCAGGAAGTGGAACAGTTTAACAAGTGATATAGTGGAGGCAGGAACCATACATAGCTTTAAGACGAGGTGTGACAAAGCTCTCGAAGCAGAGAGAGAGAAGACCTAGTAGCGATCAGTGAAGAGGAGGGGCCAGGAGCTATGAATTGACCCCTGCAACCACAAATACGTTAGTACAAATTGGCGAGTACACAAACACACACACACACACACACACACACACACACACACACACACACACACACACACACACGCACACACACACACACACACACACACACACACACACACACACACACACACACACACACACACACACGAGCGCACACACAGATGTATAATCCACCACAGAACTGCAGGAGGCCAAGAGAGGAATATGAAGAGAGCAACAGAGCAATGGTGGACACACTTGCTGAGGTGGCAAGAAGAGCTCACTCCAGCAGAGCAAAGTTGCTGGTTATGGGGGATTTCAACCACAGGGAGATTGACTGGGAAAACCTGGAGCCACATGGGGGTCCCGAAACATGGAGAGCAAGGATGTTGGACGTGGTGCTGGAAAACCTCATGCACCAACATGTTAAGGACACTACCAGAGTGAGAGGGAAGGATGAACCAGTAAGATTGGACCTTGTGTTCACCCTGGGCAGCTCAGACATTGAGGACATCAAGTATGAGAGTCCCCTAGGACTCTGGTTCTGTGCTTTGAATACATAGTAGAGCTGCAAGTGGAGAGAATAACAGGAGTTGAATGGGAAAAGCCTGACTATAAAAGAGAGGACTACATAGGGTTGAAGAACTTCCTGCGGGAGGTCCAGTGGGACAGAGAACTGAAAGGAAAGCCAGTAAATGAAATGATGGAATATGTAACAACAAAATGCAAGGAGGCAGTAGAAAGGTTTATTCCCAAGGGCAACAGTAACAACGCGAGGACCAGAACGAGCCCCTGGTTTACCTGACGGTGTAAGGAGGCAAAAACAAAATGCAATAGAGAATGGAAAAAGTACAGAAGGCAGAGAACACACGAAAATAGGGAGATCAGTCGCAGAGCCAGGAATGTGTACGCACAGGTAAGGAGGGAGGCCCAACGACAGTATGAAAATGACATAGCATCGAGAATCAAGACTGACCCAAAACTGTTGTATAGCCACATCAGGAGGAAGACAACAGTCAAAGACCAGGTGATCAGATTAAGGACAGAAGGTGGAGAACTCACAAGAAATGATCAGGAGGTATGTGAGGAGCTGAACAGGAGATTTAAGGAAGTTTTTACAGTAGAGACAGGAAGGGCTGTGGGAAGACAGCACAGAAGGGAACATCAAGAGGGAATATACCAACAAGTGTTGGATGACATACGAACAACTGAAGAGGAGGTGAAGAAGCTCTTAAGTGACCTTGACACCTCAAAGGCGATGGGACCGGACAACATCTCCCCATGGGTTCTTAGAGAAGGAGCAGAGATGCTGTGCATGCCCCTAACCACAATCTTCAATACATCCCTTGAAACTGGGCAACTACCTGAGAAATGGAAGACAGCTAATGTAATCCCCATATTTAAGAAAGGAAACAGAAACGAGGCACTAAACTACAGACCTGTGTCTCTGACATGTATTGTGTGCAAAGTCATGGAGAAGATTATCAGGAGGAGAGTGGTCGAACACCTGGAAAGGAACAAGATTATAAATGAAAACCAGCATGGGTTCATGGAAGGCAAATCTTGTATCACAAACCTCCTGGAGTTTTATGACAAGGTAACAGAAGTAAGACACGAGAGAGAGGGGTGGGTAGATTGCGTTTTCCTAGACTGCAGGAAGGCCTTTGACACAGTTCCCCACAAGAGATTAGTGCAGAAGCTGGAGGATCAGGCGCATGTAAAAGGGAGGGCACTGCAATGGATAAGGAAATACCTGACAGGGAGGCAGCAACGAGTCATGGTACGTGAAGAGGTATCACAGTGGGCGCCTGTTACGAGCGGGGTCCCACGAGCGGGGTCAGTTCTAGGACCAGTGCTATTTTTGATATATGTGAACGACATGATGGAAGGAATAGACTCTGAAGTGTACCTGTTCGCAGATGACGTGAAGTTGATGAGAAGAATTAAATCGGACGAGGATGAGGCAGGACTGCAAAGAGACCTGTACAGGCTGGACATGTGGTCCAGTAACTGGCTTCTCGAATTCAATCCAGCCAAATGCAAAGTCATGAACATTGGGGAGGGGCAAAGAAGACCGCAGACAGAGTATAGGCTAGGTGGACAAAGACTACAGACCTCACTCAGGGAGAAAGATCTTGGGGTGACCATAACACCGAGCACATCACCGGAGGCACACATCAACCAAATAACCGCTGCAGCATACGGGCGCCTGGCAAACCTGAGAATAGCGTTCCGATACCTTAATAAGGAATCGTTCAAGACGCTGTACACTGTGTATGTTAAGCCCATACTGGAGTATGCAGCACCAGTCTGGAACCACACCTGGTCAAGCACGTCAAGAAGTTAGAGAAAGTACAAAGGTTTACAACAAGGCTAGTCCCAGAGCTCAAGGGAATGTCGTACGAGGAAAGGTTAAGGGAAATCGGACTGACGACACTGGAAGACAGAAGGGTCAGGGGAGACATGATAACGACATACAAGATACTGCGGGGAATAGACAAGGTGGACAGAGATAGGATGTTCCAGAGAGGGGACACAGGGACAAGGGGTCACAACTGGAAGCTGAAGACTCAGACGAGTCACAGGGACGTTAGGAAGTATTTCTTCAGTCATAGAGTTGTCAGCAAGTGGAATAGCCTAGCAAGTGAAGTAGTGGAGGCAGGAACCATACATAGTTTTAAGAAGAGGTATGACAAAGCTCAGGAAGCAGAGAGAGAGAGGATCCAGTAGCGATCAGTGAAGAGGCGGGGCCAGGAGCTGAGTCTCGAACCCTGCAACCACAATTAGGTGAGTACACACACACACACACACACACACACACACACACACACACACACACACACACACACACACACACACACGCGCGCGCGCGTACACAACACACACACACCTGTAACCACAATTAGCGAGTACAATTAGGTGAGTACACACACACACACACACACACAGTACAATTAGGTGAGTACACACACACACACACACACACACACACACACACACACACACACACACACACACACGCACGCACACACACACACACACACACACACACACACACACGCACACACACACACACACACACACACACACACACACACACACACACACACACACACACACACACACACACACACACACACACACACACAGCATAGTATGCAAAGTCATGGAGAAGATCATCAGGAAGAGAGTGGTGGAGCACCTGGAAAGAAACAAGCTTATAATCGACAACCAGCACGGTTTCAGGGAAGGAAAATCCTGTGTCACAAACCAACTAGAGTTTTATGACAAGGTGACAAAAGTAAGACAAGAGAGAGAGGGGTGGATAGACTGCATTTTCTTGGACTGTAAGAAGGCCTTCGACACAGTGCCTCACAGGAGGTTACTGTGAAAGCTAGAGGATCAGGCACACTTAACAGGAAAGGCACTGCAATGGATCAGAGAATATCTGACAGGGAGGAAACAACGAGTCATGGTACGTGACGAGGTGTCAGAGTGGGCGCCTGTGACAAGCGGGGTTCCACAGCGGTCTGTCCTAGGACCTGTGCTGTTTTTAGTATATGTGAACGACATAACGGAAGGGATAGACTCAGAAGTGTCCTTGTTTGCAGATGATGTGAAATTAATGAGGAGAATCAAATCGGCAGAGGGTCAGGCAGGACTACAAAGAGACCTGGACAGGCTACAAGCCTGGTCCAGCAACTGGCTCCTTGAGATTAACCCTGCCAAATGCAAAGTCATGAAGATTGGGGAGGGCAAAGAAGACCGCAGACACAGTATAGTCTAGGTGGCCAAAGACTGCAAACCTCACTCAAGGAAAAAGATCTGGGGGTGAGTATAACACCGAGCACATCTCCTGAGGCGCACATCAATCAGATAACTGCTGCAGTGTACGGGCGTCTGGCAAAGTTAAGGATAGCGTTCCGATACCGCAGTAAGGAATCGTTCAAGATTCTGTACACTATTTACGTCAGGTCCATACTGGAGTATGCAGCACCAGTTTGGAATCCACACCTGGTCAAGCACGTCAAGAAATTAGAGAGAGTGCAAAGGCTTGCAACAAGACTAGTCCCAGAGCTAAGGGCATTGTTCTACGAGGAAAAGTTAAGGAAAATCGGCCTAACGACACTGGAGGACAGGAGGGTCAGGGGAGACATGATAACGACATAAAATACTGAGCGGAATAGACAAGGCGGACAAAGACGGAATGTTCAAGAGATGGGACACAGAAACAAGAGGTCACAATTGGAAGTTGAAGACTCAGATGAATCAAAAGGATGCTAGGAAGTATTTCTTCAGTCATAGAGTAGTCAGGCAGTGGAATAGCCTAGAAAGTGACATAGTGGAGGCGGGAACCATACATAGTTTTAAGACGAGGTTTGATAAAGCTCATGGAGCAGGGAGAGAGAGGACCTAGTAGCAATCAATGAAGAGACGGGGCCAGGAGCTATGAATCGACCCCTGCAACCACAAATAGGCGAGTACAAATAGGTGAGTACACACACACACACACACGTGTACACATGCGCACACATGCGCACACATGTACACACATGCACATATGCACGCACACACACACACACACACACACACACACACACACACACACACACACACACACACACACACACACACAACACACACACACACACACACACAGACACACACACACACATGCATGTACAAACAATGCACACACACAACTCACACACACACACGTGCACACATGCGTACACATGCGCACACATGTACACACATGCACACATGCACACATACACACACACACACACGTGCACACATGCATACACATGCGCACACATGTACACACATGCACACATGCATACATACATACACACACACACACACACACATACACACACACACACACACACACACACAAACACACACACACACACATAGTGGACTGAAGCAGTCGCTCGCGATTGAGCTCGTGATTTGGCGGTAGCTTCTGATTGTACCATAGGGAATAGAGTGCGGGATATAGGCTGTGCAAGCATAAGAGTGCATATAATCACTTAAACCCCGAAAAAAGGAAATATAAGTGATCACAGAAGAGAAAATATAGATAAAAGTGCCAAGTTTTAAGTGCCGGAATGGATCAAGGAAGGGGAACGGTTGTGTATCAGGCCTAAATAGTGTTGTCACACATTACATAGTGAAGTATTTGAAGAATAAGTGCCACTCAAGACTTGGGAGATGAGAGATAAGTGTAGATGTGTCAGTAAATACAGTGAGTGCAGTGAAAAAAGTTAGATGAGCTAGTGACTACAGTGACTACAGGAAGGTAGTATAAAAAAAAATTTACCGAGAAGCATCAAGCATCTTCAACTACGTTGGACCCAGGTACTGGACGGACCGGCAACGTGATACTTCAGCACCACTGCCAGCCGCACGTAATATTCACCTAGTTGAGTTGCATGGGGTCAACAGTACCAGTCTCAAGCTGGAAACTAGGGGTCACTCTCCTGGAGCTACCAGAATTAGAATAAGCAGCACTTACTAGCATTTAATAGAATTTACTGAGGTGTAGCAGAGTAAAGCAGTAATGAGAGGTAGCTAGTGTGGACACACGGTTCCCCACATAGGCACACACACACACGGTTCTCTGAACCATTCATCTACAAACCTGTCAGACACTGCAACTTCTTGGGATCTTAATACTTGGGAATTCTTCGCTTGCCTAATTCTTGGGCACGACCTACTTCCACATTGAACAAATGTGACACCACCTATGACTGCTGCACCTCTCCTACCAACGGTTTATAAGCTCCTTCTCGGCATGTATGCCGTATTTTATTCAAGATTGATGGACTGACCACATCGACTCAAGGTTGAGGGACTGATTACCTCATTCTCCTCCTGTTCTTCAAGATTCTCCTTTGTATGGACTGATGAAGCCACTGTGTGGCGAAACGTTTCCTCAGTAAAGATACCCAAGAGTTGCACATGTGTCTAATTTATCAACATGTCGGTTCTCTGAACCATTCATCTACAGAGCATGTATAGTGTTCAGAAAACTGTCATATTGATAACTCTCTTCGTTACCCCAGTCAACAGATGATAAGTGTTCTCCAAGCCCATCGTAATCTGCTAAGCGAAAATCTGGGACTGTTACTGAGTTATCGCTACTATCGTACTTCCATTCAAAGCTAAATGTAATTGATTTGTGGTCGCTAGCACCCAGTTCCTCTGAAATTTCTAAATTATTAACAAGGGATTCATTGTTTGCCAGAACTAAGTCAAGCAGGTTATTTTCCCTTGTAGGTTCTGTCACAAACTGCTTCAAAAAACAATCCTGAACTACTTCTAAGAAGTCGTATGATTCTAAATTCCCAGTCAAGAAATTCCAATCAATATGACTAAAGTTAAAGTCTCCTAGAATTACTACATCATCATGCCTTGTGGCCTTAACAATTTCCTGCCATAGTAGTCTCCCTTGGTCCCTATCTAAGTTTGGGGGACGGTATATCACTCCTAAAATCAGTTTTTCATGCCCCTCTGAAAATTCTATCCAAACAGACTCTGTATGTGTTACTTCAGACTTAATACCCGTTTTTATGCAGCAGTTCAAGCGATCTCGGACATACAATGCCACCCCACCCCCCTTCCCGATACTTCTATCTACTTGGAACAATTTAAAACCCTGAATGTGACATCCCGCAGGCATGTCCCGACTTTTTGAATTAAACCACGTCTCAGTTAAATCAAATACATCAATGTTACCTGCACTAGCAACTAATCTCAACTCGTCCATCTTATTCCTAGCACTACGGCTATTAGCATAATAAACATTGAAAGACTCTCCTTTCTCTTTACCCTTCCTGCTCATTTCTGTTTTTCTACTAAGCCTATTACTGTCCTTATCACATAGTGTCACTGGCTTTTCAATATCTACCTCGTTCTGCTTATTACTAGTTCCCCTAGAACTCATAATATTACTACACTGGGACATCACTGTTTTCCTGCCAAAACCCATACCACTAACTATTCCTAGTTTAAAGTCCTAACAGCTCCCTCCACTGCAGTTGCCAGTGCTCCCACCCCAGACCTAGATAGGTGAACCCCATCCCTGGCATACATGTCATTTCTGTCATAGAAGAGGTCCCAGTTGTCAATGAATGTTACTGCATTTTCCTTACAGTATTTGTCCAGCCAGCAATTGACACCAATTGCCCTGGACAACCATTCATTTCCAACTCCTCTCCTTGGCAAAATACCACATATGACAGGGTTCCCACCCTTACTCCTAATTATTTCTCTTGCTGACCTATACCTGCTAATCAGGTCTTCACTCCTACGTCTGCCAACATCGTTGCCTCCAGCACTGAGACAGATAATAGGATTGCTCCCATTACCTCTCATGATGTCATCCAGACGGCTAACAATATCCTCCATCCCAGCCCCAGGAAAGCAAACCCTCTGTCTCATACTCCTGTCCTTCAAGCAGAAAGCCCTATCCATATACCTAACTTGGCTATCCTCAACAACAACAATATTCTTACCTTCCTTGGTTTCGTTCGTCGTGACGTTCCCAGAAGTCGACTCACATTCGTCGGGTAGCACTGAGAATGAATTAGATGTTTCCACAACAGTTTCCACGGCAGTCTCTTTCTTCTTCATCGTTTCTACCTTTCCATTCGTCTTCTTGATCGCCAACTTTGTTCCCTGCTGTCCAGCCACTGACCGGTTTCCTTTCTTGACCTGAGGACTCATGTACTTATCCAACCTAAATTTGAAACTACCCAAAGTCCTAGCCTCAATAACCCAGCTAGGTAGACTGTTCCACTCATCAACTACCCTATTTCCAAACCAATACTTTCCTATGTCCTTTCTAAATCTAAACTTATCTAATTTAAATCCTTTACTGCAGGTTCTCTCTTGGAGAGATATCCTCAAGACCTTATTAATATCCCCTTTATTAATACCTATCTTCCACTTATACACTTCGATCATGTCTCCCCTCATTCTTCGTCTAACAAGTGAATGTAATTTAAGAGTCTTCAATCTTTCTTCATAAGGAAGATTTCTAATGCTATGTATTAATTTAGTTATCCTATGCTGAATGTTTTTTAATGAATTTATGTCCATTCTGTAATATGGACTTCTGTGTAGTGACGAGGCAGGATCCAAACATAGCTTTAAGAAGAGGTATGATAAAGCTCACGGAGCAGAAAAACTGACAGGGTAGCAGCCACTTGAAGAGGCGGGGCCAGGAGCTGTGACTCGACCCCCACAACCACAACCGGGATTTATATCAAGAAGTGTAAGCAACAGAAGTCCAGAGGTCATACTGCAGCTTTATACATCATTAGTAAGGCCTCACCTAGATTATGCAGCTCAGTTCTGGTCTCCATATTACAGAATGGACATAAATTCGTTAGAAAACATTCAGCGAAGGATGACTAAATTAATACATAGCATTAGAAATCTTCCTTATGAAGAAAGATTGAAGACTCTTAAGTTGCATTCACTTGTTAGACGAAGAATGAGGGGAGACCTGATCGAAGTGTATAAGTGGAAGATAGGTATTAATAAAGGGGATATTAATAAGGTCTTGAGGATATCTCTCCAAGAGAGAACCCGCAGTAATGGATATAAATTAGATAAGTTTAGATTTAGAAAGGACATAGGAAAGTATTGGTTTGGAAATAGGGTAGTTGATAAGTGGAACAGTCTACCTAGTTGGGTTATTGAGGCTAGGACTCTGGGTAGTTTCAAATTTAGGTTGGATAAGTACATGAGTGAGAGGGGTTGGATTTGAGTGGGACTTGCACATCAGAGCTTATTTCTTGGGTAGCATTGAAAATTGGGTTGGTCAAATGTTTTGTTAGTGGGATGTATTGTAAAGGACCTGCCTAGTATGGGCCAACAAGCCTGCTGCAGTGTTCCTCCTTTCTTATGTACTTATGTTAACTATGTGAGTACACGCAGGCACACTCAATGCCCCTGTAACCACAACTAGGTGAGTACACACAAAGTTGGGTAGACTGTTTATTCTTTGATTTTAGGAATTCATTTATCTCAGTACCACAAAGAATTCTGGTGGGGTAGCTGACAGACACTGTCACACACGACAGTCCTACTAGATGGCTCAAAGTCGACAAATTGTGAGAAAAACATGTATGGGACTACATTGCTTATCGTCACTACGATATGTGAGTATGTCAGTATCCAGATGCACCTCCATATCCCTCTGAACGAGTATATCGTGCCACTCCACTTGAGGCGACAAGGGGTAGATTACACTGGACCAATAATTTTAACTAAAACTGTTGACAAAGTTCCCATCAAGGTGTAATTCTGTTTGTTCACCTGTGCTATGACTAGAGCGGTACATCTAGAAGTAGCCACTGACATGTCTCTTGATGATTGCAGACAATGCAACGAACTTTGTTGCTGGTGCTGCTTATATAAGCAAGATCTTTGATAAGCCAGAGGCCCAACAGATGCTGAATTGATGCATTTGTCGTTGGAGACACTTTCCTCCTAATGCTCCATGGTAAGGCGGATTTTATGAAAGAATGATAGGCATCGTAAAACATTGTTCAAGACTCTTCACTGTCATTACAAGGGATTACGTATACCCCTGCAGAGGATGGAGGCTTGTCCTGTCTACTACTGGTGATGTCCTTGATGGTCGTGGTTGTGGAAATAATTACTTGGAATGATGTATTGGAAAAGATGTTGGAAACATGTTTGGCAATGGAGTTGGTGGGGAGGACTATGTATCTCTTCTCGGCAGTGTCTTCTCTGGGTGTGTTGAAGATGTTTAATGCCCGCCGTCTACAGTCTCTGATGAAGTGACGAGGATAGTGGAGTTTAGAAAATACTTGTTCAATTATAGTGCATTCTTCCTCAAGGAACTCATTGCTGCAGATTCTGAGTGCAAACGATCCCAAGCAACCCCAGACCTGCCAGAATGTACGGTCTGCCAAAAACTCACAAACCTAGTATCCCACTGAGGCCCATATCCTCGGGAATAGGCTGTGCTCCCCACCAGCTCTCAGGAATTCTCGCAAAACACCTCTCTAAACTCTTGGGCACTATCAGTCCAGCACATCGCAAACACTCGGGTGATCTTCTCAATCGCATTCGCAACATCAACATCAGGAACAAGAAACTTTCCAGCCTTGACGTGACTTCCCTATTCACCAAAGTACCTACTACACAAGCCATCGATCTCTTGCGCAGGAAAATTGACGATTCACTTGATCTTCCCATTCCAGCCAGCGATTTCATCGACCATGTTGAACTATGTGTTGGCTTTACGTGTTTCTCTTTCGAAAATCACCTCTTTCAGCAGACTTTTGGACTACCCATGGGTTCGCCACTCAGTGCGATCCTGGCGAACCTATACATGGAACATCTAGAAGCCGAACGTTTCTCCACCATTATTCCTTCGTCTGTCACCTGGCTCCGTTATGTTGACGACATTCTCCTCATAACTCCTAAACGCTTCAACGTTCAAGCTCTCCAAGACAAGCTCAACCAGGTCGAGCCTTCAATCCAGTTCACACTTGAAGAAGAAGTCGACAACACTCTTCCTTTCCTTGATGTTCTGCTCTGCAAAGCTGACCACGAACTTCGCTTTAAAGTCTATCGAAAACCCACCAACCAAAACGATCTTCTCCACTTCTACTCTCACCACGACACCAAAACCAAACGTGGTGTAATTATAGGCGTCTTCCTGCGTGCACTCAGAATCTGCAGCAATGAGTTCCTTGAGGAAGAATGCACTATAATTGAACAAGTATTTTCTAAACTCCACTATCCTCGTCACTTCATCAGAGACTGCAGACGGCGGGCATTAAACATCTTCAACACACCCAGAGAAGACACTGCCGAGAAGAGATACATAGTCCTCCCCACCAACTCCATTGCCAAACATGTTTCCAACATCTTTTCCAATACATCATTCCAAGTATCTACCTCCACAACCACGACCATCAAGGACATCACCAGTAGTAGGCAGGACAAGCCTCCATCCTCTGCAGGGGTATACATAATCCCTTGTAAAGTAAAAGGACACAAGTGCAACTAATGTGACATTTATTGTGGCAACGTTTCGCTCACACATGTACACACATGCACACATGCATACATACATACACACACACACACACACACATACACACACACACACACACACACACACAAACACACACACACACACATAGTGGACTGAAGCAGTCGCTCGCGATTGAGCTCGTGATTTGGCGGTAGCTTCTGATTGTACCATAGGGAATAGAGTGCGGGATATAGGCTGTGCAAGCATAAGAGTGCATATAATCACTTAAACCCCGAAAAAAGGAAATATAAGTGATCACAGAAGAGAAAATATAGATAAAAGTGCCAAGTGTTAAGTGCCGGAATGGATCAAGGAAGGGGAACGGTTGTGTATCAGGCCTAAATAGTGTTGTCACAGATTACATAGTGAAGTATTTGAAGAATAAGTGCCACTCAAGACTTGGGAGATGAGAGATAAGTGTAGATGTGTCAGTAAATACAGTGAGTGCAGTGAAAAAAGTTAGATGAGCTAGTGACTACAGTGACTACAGGAAGGTAGTATAAAAAAAAAATTACCGAGAAGCATCAAGCATCTTCAACTACGTTGGACCCAGGTACTGGACGGACCGGCAACGTGATACTTCAGCACCACTGCCAGCCGCACGTAATATTCACCTAGTTGAGTTGCATGGGGTCAACAGTACCAGTCTCAAGCTGGAAACTAGGGGTCACTCTCCTGGAGCTACCAGAATTAGAATAAGCAGCACTTACTAGCATTTAATAGAATTTACTGAGGTGTAGCAGAGTAAAGCAGTAATGAGAGGTAGCTAGTGTGGACACACGGTTCCCCACATAGGCACACACACACACGGTTCTCTGAACCATTCATCTACAAACCTGTCAGACACTGCAACTTCTTGGGATCTTAATACTTGGGAATTCTTCGCTTGCCTAATTCTTGGGCACGACCTACTTCCACATTGAACAAATGTGACACCACCTATGACTGCTGCACCTCTCCTACCAACGGTTTATAAGCTCCTTCTCGGCATGTATGCCGTATTTTATTCAAGATTGATGGACTGACCACATCGACTCAAGGTTGAGGGACTGATTACCTCATTCTCCTCCTGTTCTTCAAGATTCTCCTTTGTATGGACTGATGAAGCCACTGTGTGGCGAAACGTTTCCTCAGTAAAGATACCCAAGAGTTGCACATGTGTCTAATTTATCAACATGTCGGTTCTCTGAACCATTCATCTACAAAGCATATATAGTGTTCAGAAAACTGTCATATTGATAACTCTCTTCGTTACCCCAGTCAACAGATGATAAGTGTTCTCCAAGCCCATCGTAATCTGCTAAGCGAAAATCTGGGACTGTTACTGAGTTATCGCTACTATCGTACTTCCATTCAAAGCTAAATGTAATTGATTTGTGGTCGCTAGCACCCAGTTCCTCTGAAATTTCTAAATTATTAACAAGGGATTCATTGTTTGCCAGAACTAAGTCAAGCAGGTTATTTTCCCTTGTAGGTTCTGTCACAAACTGCTTCAAAAAACAATCCTGAACTACTTCTAAGAAGTCGTATGATTCTAAATTCCCAGTCAAGAAATTCCAATCAATATGACTAAAGTTAAAGTCTCCTAGAATTACTACATCATCATGCCTTGTGGCCTTAACAATTTCCTGCCATAGTAGTCTCCCTTGGTCCCTATCTAAGTTTGGGGGACGGTATATCACTCCTAAAATCAGTTTTTCATGCCCCTCTGAAAATTCTATCCAAACAGACTCTGTATGTGTTACTTCAGACTTAATACCCGTTTTTATGCAGCAGTTCAAGCGATCTCGGACATACAATGCCACCCCACCCCCCTTCCCGATACTTCTATCTACTTGGAACAATTTAAAACCCTGAATGTTACATCCCGCAGGCATGTCCCGACTTTTTGAATTAAACCACGTCTCAGTTAAATCAAATACATCAATGTTACCTGCACTAGCAACTAATCTCAACTCGTCCATCTTATTCCTAGCACTACGGCTATTAGCATAATAAACATTGAAAGACTCTCCTTTCTCTTTACCCTTCCTGCTCATTTCTGTTTTTCTACTAAGCCTATTACTGTCCTTATCACATAGTGTCACTGGCTTTTCAATATCTACCTCGTTCTGCTTATTACTAGTTCCCCTAGAACTCATAATATTACTACACTGGGACATCACTGTTTTCCTGCCAAAACCCATACCACTAACTATTCCTAGTTTAAAGTCCTAACAGCTCCCTCCACTGCAGTTGCCAGTGCTCCCACCCCAGACCTAGATAGGTGAACCCCATCCCTGGCATACATGTCATTTCTGTCATAGAAGAGGTCCCAGTTGTCAATGAATGTTACTGCATTTTCCTTACAGTATTTGTCCAGCCAGCAATTGACACCAATTGCCCTGGACAACCATTCATTTCCAACTCCTCTCCTTGGCAAAATACCACATATGACAGGGTTCCCACCCTTACTCCTAATTATTTCTCTTGCTGACCTATACCTGCTAATCAGGTCTTCACTCCTACGTCTGCCAACATCGTTGCCTCCAGCACTGAGACAGATAATAGGATTGCTCCCATTACCTCTCATGATGTCATCCAGACGGCTAACAATATCCTCCATCCCAGCCCCAGGAAAGCAAACCCTCTGTCTCATACTCCTGTCCTTCAAGCAGAAAGCCCTATCCATATACCTAACTTGGCTATCCTCAACAACAACAATATTCTTACCTTCCTTGGTTTCGTTCGTCGTGACGTTCCCAGAAGTCGACTCACATTCGTCGGGTAGCACTGAGAATGAATTAGATGTTTCCACAACAGTTTCCACGGCAGTCTCTTTCTTCTTCATCGTTTCTACCTTTCCATTCGTCTTCTTGATCGCCAACTTTGTTCCCTGCTGTCCAGCCACTGACCGGTTTCCTTTCTTGACCTGAGGACTCATGTACTTATCCAACCTAAATTTGAAACTACCCAAAGTCCTAGCCTCAATAACCCAGCTAGGTAGACTGTTCCACTCATCAACTACCCTATTTCCAAACCAATACTTTCCTATGTCCTTTCTAAATCTAAACTTATCTAATTTAAATCCTTTACTGCAGGTTCTCTCTTGGAGAGATATCCTCAAGACCTTATTAATATCCCCTTTATTAATACCTATCTTCCACTTATACACTTCGATCATGTCTCCCCTCATTCTTCGTCTAACAAGTGAATGTAATTTAAGAGTCTTCAATCTTTCTTCATAAGGAAGATTTCTAATGCTATGTATTAATTTAGTTATCCTATGCTGAATGTTTTTTAATGAATTTATGTCCATTCTGTAATATGGACTTCTGTGTAGTGACGAGGCAGGATCCAAACATAGCTTTAAGAAGAGGTATGATAAAGCTCACGGAGCAGAAAAACTGACAGGGTAGCAGCCACTTGAAGAGGCGGGGCCAGGAGCTGTGACTCGACCCCCACAACCACAACCGGGATTTATATCAAGAAGTGTAAGCAACAGAAGTCCAGAGGTCATACTGCAGCTTTATACATCATTAGTAAGGCCTCACCTAGATTATGCAGCTCAGTTCTGGTCTCCATATTACAGAATGGACATAAATTCGTTAGAAAACATTCAGCGAAGGATGACTAAATTAATACATAGCATTAGAAATCTTCCTTATGAAGAAAGATTGAAGACTCTTAAGTTGCATTCACTTGTTAGACGAAGAATGAGGGGAGACCTGATCGAAGTGTATAAGTGGAAGATAGGTATTAATAAAGGGGATATTAATAAGGTCTTGAGGATATCTCTCCAAGAGAGAACCCGCAGTAATGGATATAAATTAGATAAGTTTAGATTTAGAAAGGACATAGGAAAGTATTGGTTTGGAAATAGGGTAGTTGATAAGTGGAACAGTCTACCTAGTTGGGTTATTGAGGCTAGGACTCTGGGTAGTTTCAAATTTAGGTTGGATAAGTACATGAGTGAGAGGGGTTGGATTTGAGTGGGACTTGCACATCAGAGCTTATTTCTTGGGTAGCATTGAAAATTGGGTTGGTCAAATGTTTTGTTAGTGGGATGTATTGTAAAGGACCTGCCTAGTATGGGCCAACAAGCCTGCTGCAGTGTTCCTCCTTTCTTATGTACTTATGTTAACTATGTGAGTACACGCAGGCACACTCAATGCCCCTGTAACCACAACTAGGTGAGTACACACAAAGTTGGGTAGACTGTTTATTCTTTGATTTTAGGAATTCATTTATCTCAATACCACAAAGAATTCTGGTGGGGTAGCTGACAGACACTGTCACACACGACAGTCCTACTAGATGCCTCAAAGTCGACAAATTGTGAGAAAAACATGTATGGGACTACATTGCTTATCGTCACTACGATATGTGAGTATGTCAGTATCCAGATGCATCTCCATATCCCTCTGAACGAGTATATCGTGCCACTCCACTTGAGGCGACAAGGGGTAGATTACACTGGACCAATAATTTTAACTAAAACTGTTGACAAAGTTCCCATCAAGGTGTAATTCTGTTTGTTCACCTGTGCTATGACTAGAGCGGTACATCTAGAAGTAGCCACTGACATGTCTCTTGATGATTGCAGACAATGCAACGAACTTTGTTGCTGGTGCTGCTTATATAAGCAAGATCTTTGATAAGCCAGAGGCCCAACAGATGCTGAATTGATGCATTTGTCGTTGGAGACACTTTCCTCCTAAAGCTCCATGGTAAGGCGGATTTTATAAAAGAATGATAGGCATCGTAAAACATTGTTCAAGACTCTTCACTGTCATTACAAGGGATTACGTATACCCCTGCAGAGGATGGAGGCTTGTCCTGTCTACTACTGGTGATGTCCTTGATGGTCGTGGTTGTGGAAATAATTACTTGGAATGATGTATTGGAAAAGATGTTGGAAACATGTTTGGCAATGGAGTTGGTGGGGAGGACTATGTATCTCTTCTCGGCAGTGTCTTCTCTGGGTGTGTTGAAGATGTTTAATGCCCGCCGTCTACAGTCTCTGATGAAGTGACGAGGATAGTGGAGTTTAGAAAATACTTGTTCAATTATAGTGCATTCTTCCTCAAGGAACTCATTGCTGCAGATTCTGAGTGCAAACGATCCCAAGCAACCCCAGACCTGCCAGAATGTACGGTCTGCCAAAAACTCACAAACCTAGTATCCCACTGAGGCCCATATCCTCGGGAATAGGCTGTGCTCCCCACCAGCTCTCAGGAATTCTCGCAAAACACCTCTCTAAACTCTTGGGCACTATCAGTCCAGCACATCGCAAACACTCGGGTGATCTTCTCAATCGCATTCGCAACATCAACATCAGGAACAAGAAACTTTCCAGCCTTGACGTGACTTCCCTATTCACCAAAGTACCTACTACACAAGCCATCGATCTCTTGCGCAGGAAAATTGACGATTCACTTGATCTTCCCATTCCAGCCAGCGATTTCATCGACCATGTTGAACTATGTGTTGGCTTTACGTGTTTCTCTTTCGAAAATCACCTCTTTCAGCAGACTTTTGGACTACCCATGGGTTCGCCACTCAGTGCGATCCTGGCGAACCTATACATGGAACATCTAGAAGCCGAACGTTTCTCCACCATTATTCCTTCGTCTGTCACCTGGCTCCGTTATGTTGACGACATTCTCCTCATAACTCCTAAACGCTTCAACGTTCAAGCTCTCCAAGACAAGCTCAACCAGGTCGAGCCTTCAATCCAGTTCACACTTGAAGAAGAAGTCGACAACACTCTTCCTTTCCTTGATGTTCTGCTCTGCAAAGCTGACCACGAACTTCGCTTTAAAGTCTATCGAAAACCCACCAACCAAAACGATCTTCTCCACTTCTACTCTCACCACGACACCAAAACCAAACGTGGTGTAATTATAGGCGTCTTCCTGCGTGCACTCAGAATCTGCAGCAATGAGTTCCTTGAGGAAGAATGCACTATAATTGAACAAGTATTTTCTAAACTCCACTATCCTCGTCACTTCATCAGAGACTGCAGACGGCGGGCATTAAACATCTTCAACACACCCAGAGAAGACACTGCCGAGAAGAGATACATAGTCCTCCCCACCAACTCCATTGCCAAACATGTTTCCAACATCTTTTCCAATACATCATTCCAAGTATCTACCTCCACAACCACGACCATCAAGGACATCACCAGTAGTAGGCAGGACAAGCCTCCATCCTCTGCAGGGGTATACATAATCCCTTGTAAAGTAAAAGGACACAAGTGCAACTAATGTGACATTTATTGTGGCAACGTTTCGCTCTCCAGGAGCTTTATCAAGCTCCTGGAGAGCGAAACGTTGCCACAATAAATGTCACATTAGTTGCACTTGTGTCCTTTTACTTTACATATTGTCGGTAATTCTACCAACTTTATTATAATCCCTTGTAATGACTGCAACAAGTTATACGTGGGCGAAACATCAAGGGACCTCCAAACACGTATTTCAGTACACCAATACGCAAGCAGGTCTGACGACACAAGGAATGCCTGTGTACAACATCGCAATTCACACAACCATTTAATTAACTACAGAAACTCAAGACTTATCGCCACAGAAGACAACACTCAATACCGAAGAATCCTGGAATCATCGCTTATCTCTATAACCAACAATTTCAACCAGAACAACGGCTTCTATAACATAGCTGAACCACTCGCCAAGAAACTTCTTCATCGCTATCCCACATAAGAACATAGAACTCTGCAAAAGGTCTACTCACAACTTGTCCAATACCCCTGCCAAGCTACCCAAGACTCTATAACTCCACCCGGTAGATCATCAGATGCAGCATTCTCCACCTGACCTCAACATTCTGAACATGACTATAAATACTCCCGTACCTTCGACCCCAGGTAGATCTGTGTGTGACTTGAAAAAGCCCATTGTGTGGGTGAAACGTTGTCAATAAAGGATCACATTATACTGCATATGTGTTTATATTTCCACTGTGTCGGTATTTGATACCATTTATTTCCACCTTAATAAAGTGATTGAATGTTGGGAGAAAATCTGGCGAGAAGATTATCTCACCTCACTGAGAGAACACTTCTATGGAGCTGGTGTTCTTTCATGTTTATTTACTATATTTTGCACAAAACAGTGATGATAATCATTCCAATGATTAAATCAACTGAACTAACTGTGTCCATCCGTATGTCTGGACAGGCTAACTTGATGCTGGCTGCTTTCAGTGCTGCAACTGTTTGTTTTAATCCCCAGATCTGCACAGACCTAGGCAAATCATCTACTACCACAGCTTCTACTGTCTTTTTTTTCTGTTCCCTAGATCAACAGTGAATTTGGCTAAGTCATATGTGTGTTTAGCAGAACTTTGGAAAAAAAAAAAAACCAGCTATATCTAACTCTATTTTGGCATGGGGTTATTTATTCAGTTTCTGTAACACTGTTCTTCTTATGAAGGACCTTTGTGAACCTTGATCAAATAGTGTTAACACATTAGTTTTGTGTAATTTATTAGATAACTCAGTTCGAGCTATTGGGAGAGCAGTCGATTTAGACTTATATCTCACGTTTAATGCTGTTGTTTGCTGACTTCCTGTTTCTGTGGAAGTCGTCTGCTGTTCAGCACAAATGCTCGGGCATAAAGCTGTATGATGCATACCCTTGCATTTAAAGCACTTCTTCAGTGAGCATTTACCTCCCCTGTGTTCACCTAAATACTTAGTGCACCGTTTCAGCTGTTGAGCACGTTGTTTCCGTGCCTCCATTGTTGTATATCTATTAAAATACTGTGCCCAATGTGATCCATCACAAAGTACACATTTTGGAGTACGTTTATGTGTGACAATCTTTTTACTGTCTGTTGTATTCACAGCTTGATAAATGCCTAAATGGGATTTCCCATTCTGTGATTTGGTGGGAGCAGGTATACTCTTTTTATACTGAGTTGAAGGTTTGGTATCCACAGTAGGATTTATTGGTTCATCATGTCTCGTTGCTTGTGTGCAAGAAATTATAGCTTGTAAACCTTTGCTAATTTCTTCACAAGTGAAATAGAGTTTGTTGAATATAATATTTAATCGTTCAATGGTTTTTGGTGACAGCTTATCCTGTACAATACCAATGTATTGTAGCTTTAAGAAGAGACTGGACAAATATATGAGTGGGAGGGGCTGGGTTTGATTGGTGTCATTGGGTACGGGAGTTTTTTCTTGGGAAGCTTTAGGTAGTAGTCGTTTTGATAAGGACCTGCCTCGCATGGGCCAGTAGGCCTTCTGCATTGTTCCTCCATTCTTATGTTCTTATGTTCTTATAAACCAGTCCCATTGCTTTAGGTCATATTTAGTCTTTAGAGATCTGAGACAATTGTATAGAGTGATCTTAAAAGTCTGTAAGTCTGAAAAACAATATTTTGGTGGTTTCAAGCTTGAGATTCTAACTGCATGTCTAGACCTGACTTTGCCAGTATCAAAGTAATTGTCTGCCAAAACACGTAAAGCTAGCTGATAATTGCCTTGGACCACCAGAAACGATTTAATCGGTTCAAAGGGTTCTCCCTTCACAAGACGTTTAAGGTAGTTTAATTTAGCGATCTCATCAATATCAGTTCTTGAATGTACCAAAGACCGAAATCCACTAATAAGCTCTTCATAATTATGACCTTCAAATACAGGTAATGAGAGTGTAGGAAGACTAGGTAGTGGTATGCTAGTTGTTGCAGGTGTAACAAGCGTCTCACCATTAACTGCAGTAGGTTTTAGTGAAAGAATTTTGTGACAGGTAGCATGTGCTTCTGTCCACCTTAATTGTTCCTCACTAAATGTGCCCAAAATATTCTGAATTTCATCCTCAGGCGAACTTGATTCTAGGAATTCACATTCATATTTCACATAATCTAAATTAATGATTTAAAGATGTTTAGTAAGTAGCTCCAGTTTTGCTTCTACATTGTCAAAATCAATGTTTGCATCTTTCGTCAACCCTACACAGACTGCAATTAATTTTCTACCTGTGTAATTTTCGTTTGCAAAGACTGAAACTGCATTTGCAATGATGCCATCTTGAACTGGAATAATTCCTAGCACTTTACATATACCATTGCAGTGAACGGCTATGTGTTTGTTATGAATGTGTCAGCATGCCACACTGACCCAGTGGCCACTTCACTGGCCCTGAATCAAAGTTCCAGGGTACATGTGGCTGGACCTCAATATTCTCGGTTGTTGATGCTGCATCAACTCCTCAGCTAGAATACTACTGAGTTGTTCCTTGTAATGATGCTATACACATCACACATGAATATTCATTATACATATACATACATATATATATATATATATATATATATATATATATATATATATATATATATATATATATATATATATATATATATATATATATATATATATATATATATAAATGTCACTGCTAATGTATATGACAACTTAAGCTTAATATAAACTTCCTTAAAATGTATAAGAGAACTTGTGTCTATAAACACTGTGTGTGCAGACACATTCAGCAACTCTGTCCACAGTCTGATGTTGATGAGCAGTAGGTATGCGGGCTTGGGCAAGTTGATGAGTGGGCGGGTGAGTGAGCCGTTGTCTGTTTTCTATGTTGGATGAGCATGTGAGTGGTGGGTGACCCGGCTCCTGTTTTCTGTTTGAGGCAGCTCCAGAGGCAGCGGCTTAACTTCTGTTTTCTAGAGGAAGCAAGGCAGCTGACTTTTACTCACCATTCTCTTTGACTGAGTGCAGGGACTTAAATATTTGCAAAGACTCCAGTCTTTACTAGGTTTTTGAAGGACCTAAAGTTCTTATTTACTTGTAAACTGTCTTGCAAGTTTTTGTACCACTACGTGGCCACTATCCGGTCCGAAGGACCATCTAAGGGATCTGCAGAATATGAAGTTAAGTCTGTTAAAGGATGTTGTTGAAAGATAGCGTCAGTGATGGCTCATCGATCCTGCAGCTACCGCTAGGTTGTTCCTTCGAGAAGCCATCTATTTTCCTACCCTGAGCTGTGGGAGTTCAAGTGATGAGTAAATAATTGTCCCAAAGGAGAGCATATTTCAGTATTTCACTTGAATATAATGCTGAATAGATTTTCTCTTACTTGGTTAGGGTCAAAACCCCTCCCTTCACTGCTGTCTAACGGGCAGTCTCAATCACCTTGTGTCAACACGAAACTGCAGTTCCTAAGTTTAACAAGTGAGACTGAAACCTGCCTTGCTCTGTGTAACATGAGCTATGGCACTGACAGCATCATGTACACCAGGTACGGGTGACTTGATAGAAGCAGAAGTGTCTTTCGAGGAATGTTGCACTGTCCTCCACTCAGTCGGGAAATTTGCAACACTCACACAATAATTTCACAACAGGAAGATAATTCACGGTGTAATAGTTCTACCACGAATTTCTGAGACTGTACAAAAGTCAAATGCACTGTTCCTTTGTTCAGGGCAATGACGGCACGAAACACGTTCCCGTTCGTCTCCTTAAGTCAATCTGAACCCTGCAGCAGACTTTGCTCTGGGCTTGGCCCTAAATTGCTGACTTCAGCATGATTTCCCTTCTTGCTTGACATTATCACATTATTCAATACTAATGATAGATTTCCTATTATCTAACTATCGACGACAGTTCATTATTGTCCCACATTGTAAGTAAGGTGGTGCCAGGTTTTCCTGCAACTTCCTTGCTGAAGTGAAGAGAGTCAGTTACCTCATTTCACTGTCAATCGTATTACACTAACACTACTCCACAGAGGTGGAGTGACTTTTTATGACGCTCTTAGCTTCATACAGAATCAATTAAACTGTTTATGCGGAAGCATCAAAAGGCTATCAGCCCCGCTGGAGGGCTGAGTCCTTCAGGGGGCTGAAGAGGCTGAGAGGGCTGAAATCCCCTTTATGGAGAAATTTTCTCCACAAATTATGTTATGCAAACCGGAAGACTAGACAGCAAGAGTAGCAAGAGACTTACTCAGGTTACATGATTACCTAGTGAGTAGAAAGCAGAAAGTTATAGTGAGGAGTGTGTTGGAGTGGGCATAAGTGACAAGTAGAGTCTAGAGAATAATAAATTGAACTCTTGCTATTCCTAATATAGGTAAATGGCTTTCGAGAGATAGTAAAATCCCATGTAATCTCTATTTGTAAATAATATGAAGTTAACTAGAAAGATAACTGTAGAGGGCAGAGAGAGACTTCCAAATGACTTAAGCAGATTGTATATATGGTCAAAAGGATGGCTACTTGAATTAAATATTGCTAAGGGATTAGTAATAAAAATAGGAAAGAGAGAAAGAACAAAGAACACAGAATTCAATCTTGGAGAAGAGATGTTGCAGACAGTGAGCTGGGAGAAGGTTCTGGGAGTAAACTCTTCTTCAAGCATATCACCAGAAAATATAAAAGTCAAGTAACTCCAGCGGTATATGAAAGAGAAAAGGATCTAAGATCTGCTTTTATGAACCTGAACAAAAAATTCATGTAGGATATCATACAGGACATACGTCAGGTCCATCATAAAGTGTTTGGCACCAGCAGCAACCCCTACTGATAAAGCAAACAAAGATACAAGAGAAGATCCTAAGTTTTGCAACGAACTTCTAGGAACTCAAGCAACACTGGACGAGAAGAGGACCAGAAGAGACGTGATTACAACAACAACAACAACAATAATATTAATAATAATAATAATAATAATAATAATAATAATAATAATAATAATAATAATAATAATAATAATAATAATAATAATAATAATAAATCTATATTTCTACAGGTACATGTACATTATAAGAAGCACTAAAAAAATACAAATTTTAGAGATGAAAGCTGCACTTTTCACTTTGTATGGTCTGTGCAAAATTTCAGACCATTTCATGCCCATTTACCCTGCAGCATCACGATCGACTTTTCGTCAAATTATACACCATTGAAAGCAATTAGTTATTAATCATTGGTTGTCAGGATAATAATAAATTGTACATGGTTTATATCATTTTTGGTTGCAAAGATTGTATAATCAAATGTACTTGGGTTATATCAAACATCAACTATTTAATTTTAAATTATTACAAGTTATGAGTGAGGTCTTTGGAAGAATAAACACATAAGCAGTATAATGTGATCTTTTATTGACAACGTTTCGCCCAGGCAGTGGGCTTTATCAAGTCATAAACAGATCTGATGTGATACATGATTTAAAAAACCGACAAGTTGAAGATTGAGACACTTATGAAACATATGGGAAATACTGAGGAAATGTTTCGCCAAACAGTGGCTTCATCAGTCCAATACAAAGCAGAAAGGTATAAGGAGAGGAGGAGTTTGAGGTAATCAGTCCCTCAGCCTGGAGTCGAAGTGTTCAGTCTAACAGTCATGTAGAATGTACAGCATAGGGCCGTAGACGTGGATTATAAATAATGTAGATCTTAATATTACTGATTGCGAAAAACATTTAGGAGTTCTGGTTAGCAGTACATAAGCATTTGCAATAAAGCTAACAGAATCCTTGGCTTCATATCAAGAAGCATAAATAATAGTAATCCTCAGGTTGTTCTTCAACTCTATATATCCTTGGTTAGGCCTCATTCAGACTGTGCTGCACAGTTCTGGTCACCGTATTACAGAATGCATATAAATGT
Source organism: Cherax quadricarinatus (assembly GCF_038502225.1). Classification (NCBI taxonomy): domain Eukaryota; kingdom Metazoa; phylum Arthropoda; class Malacostraca; order Decapoda; family Parastacidae; genus Cherax; species Cherax quadricarinatus. Next base: position 39,839,206 of record NC_091303.1, on the reverse strand, counting down.
ACTAGAAAACGTACAGAGGAGGATGACAAAGATGATCCCATGTATCAGAAATCTTCCCTATCAGGATAGGCTGAGGGCCCTGAATCTGCACTCTCTAGAAAGGCGTAGAATTAGGGGGGATATGATTGAGGTGTATAAATGGAAAACAGGAATAAATAAAGCCAATGTAAATAGTGTGCTAAAAATATCTAGCCTAGACAGAACTCGTAGCAATGGTTTTAAGTTAGAAAAATTCAGATTCAAGAAGGATATAAGAAAGCACTGGTTTAGTAATTGAGTTGTGGATGATTGGAACAAACTCCCGAGTACCGTTATAGAAGCTAAGACGTTGTGTAGTTTTAAAAATAGATTAGATAAATACATGAGCGGGTGTGGGTGGGTGTGAGTTGGACCTGACTAGCTGGTGCTACTGGTTCAGATGCCGTGCTCCTTCCTTAAGTGGAGGTGACCTGACTGGGTGGGCCATTGCCCCACATGGGCCAGTAGGCCTGCTGCAGTGTTCCATAAGAAAGAATTCTAATTTTCTTATGTTGTATCTGATGAGGACCTGAACGGGGCTGGCGGATGTGTATGTAGCTATGTGGGATAACGATGAAGTTCCTTGGCAAGGGGTTCAGCTATGTTGTCGGATATATAGATAAATGATGATTCCAGGATTCTGCGGTACTGAGTGTTTTCTTTGGCGATAAGTCTTGCATTTATGTAGTTGATTAAATGCTTGTGTGAATTTCGGTGTTGAACACAGGCATTCCTTGAATTGCCAGATCTGCCTGAGTACTGGTATTCTGAAATACGTGTTTGGAGGTCTCTGGATGTTTCGCCTACGTATAATTTGCTGCAGTCATTACAAGGGACTATGTATACCCCTGCAGAGGATTGAAGCTTGTCCTGGTAATGACCTTGATGGTGGTTGATGTGGAGGTAGATACTTGAAATGAGGTATTGGAAAAGATGTTGGAAACGTGTTTGGCAATGGAGTTGGTGGGGAGGACTATGTATCTCCTCTCGGCAGTGTCTTCTCTGGGTGTGTTAAAGATGTTATATGCCCAGCGTCTAGTCTCTAATGAATTGACGAGGATAGCGAAGTTTAAAAAATACTTGTTCAATTAGAGAGCATTCTTCCTCAAGGAACTCATTGCTGCAGATTCTGAGCGCATGCAGGAAAAAGCCTAATGGTTTAGTTTTGGTGTCGTGGTGAGAGTAGAAGTGGAGAATTTCGTGTTGGTTGGATGCTTTTCGATAGACTTTAAAATGAAGTTCTTGGTCAGCTTTGCAGAGAAGAACATCAAGGAAAGGAAGACTGTTGTCGACTTCTTCTTCTAGTGTGAACTGGATCGAGGGCTCGACCTGGTTGAGTTTGTGTTGGAGAGCTTGAACGTTGAAGCGTCTGGGAGTTATGATGAGAATGTCGTCAACATAACGGATCCAGGTGACAGACGAGGGAATAATAGAGGAAAATTGCTCGGCTTCCAGATATTCCATGTAAAGGTTCGCCAGTATAGCACTAAGTGGCGAACCCATTGGTAGTCCAGATGTCTGCTGAAAGAGGTGATTTTCGAAAGAGAAACATGTAAAGCCAATACATTGTTCAACAAGGTCGATGAAATCGCTGGCTGGAATAGGAAGATCAAGTGAACCTTCAATTTTCTTGCACAAGAGATCGACGGCTTGTGTAGTAGGTACTTTGGGGAATAGGAATGTTATATCAAGACTAGAGAGTTTCTTGTTCCTGATGTTGATGTTGCGAATGCGATTGAGAAGATCACCCGAGTATTTGATATGTGCTGGACTGATTGCGCCCAAGAGTCTAGAGTGGTGTTCGGTGAGAATTCCTGCGAGTTGGTGGGAAGCACTGCCTATTCCCGAAGATATGGGCCTCAATGGGATACTTGCCTTGTGAGTTTTTGGCAGACGGTACATTCTGGCAGGTCTAGGGTTGCAGGAAATGGTGTGCAGAAGTTCCTTCCTTTGTGCATAGTCCATCAGAATGAGGCGAGTCCTGTGAAGAAATGTTTTGATAAAGTTGCCCATTTGGTTTGTTGTGAGAGGTTTGTAGGTATCTGAAGTGAAGCCTTTTTTGGTGTAGAACTTGAGCATCACTTTCCTGGAAAATATTCTTTGCCTGATATATCTATCATTTGCCTTCCGTCCAGTCACTTCAGTGGAAGCTTCAGTCATAAATTTTATCCCTTTCTCAACAACAGCTTGAGTGTTGTTTGGCCACTTGGGCACCTCCAGTGGAGTCTCAATAATTTTCAGAACCTGTTGATCTGATAGAGAAGCAATGAAAGGAGGCTCAGTTTTGAGTTCAGTCTTCTAGTCAATCATGGAATGATAGCTCTTTGCTTGCCACTTTAGTCTGGGAATCTTCTTCATCCTCATCAGAGCTCTCAGTACTTTCTTCTGTCTGCTGATTCTCCCCTCTAATTTTTCTTATCATTGAGACAGCTTTGTCTCTTACAGTCATGTCTTCATCAGCACATATACCAAGAAGCACTGTTCAGATGTCTCATAAATTGCAGTGACTGGAAGACGTTCTTTGAGCCGTGTCTGACATAAGGGGGCAACTTGATGTGGAACCACATTGGAGCACTGAACTTTAAAATCATAATGACTGGCTGGGTCTTAATGTTGCCACATACAGCCCAAGGATCCTACTCCATACAATATTCCACCTTGACACACACATCAGACCTGGTTCAAGAGCAGCCAAGTCATCATCAACCACACCTGTCATCACTCCTTTGCAAATCCTATACAAGTATTTCTAGTCCCAGAATAGATCCTCTGCCACCTTGTTATTCAGAGCAGGGAAATCAACGAAACTGACTGGCTGGAAAGCAAAAACTGGCAGCTCAAACAGAGGATCCTTGATTTGCTTGCCAATGGGACCTCCCCAATGCTCAGGACCACTTGGTGGTCCTGAGCATTGGTAGAAAACAGCCCGGAATGGCAGCGCATTTCCATGAAGCTGACAGATGAAATAATGAACTGGATGACCAAGCAACATTTTAAGGTGATGAATGGCTCCATTGTCAGCTCAGACATTACGTTGATTCCGTTAATACCAACACATACAACAGGCTGCTGAGTTAATTTCTGTTTCACCAGAAATGTATAGATAGTCTTGACAATCTCCTTTCCATGGCCTGACTTGACAGTCACATGAGATATTAAGTGCCAGGCTTCACCATGATGACATAATGATCTTTCACCACTATCTTTGGACTCCATTTCTTGGTTTTCTCATTCTTTGTCATTACACGAGTGGAGGTTTTCTTACCATCAAAATACAGTGACATAATATTTTCCAAGTTTGCTAGCTCCTTTTCTTGCCTCTCCATTCGGTATTTGTGTCTGACATCTCGTAACTTCTGTGGTCCCATAACTTGACTTTTGTCGTCCTTGGTGATAATGCCATAATCCATTAAGATGGTGTTAGCAATGGCAGCTCCAGCAAAATCACTGAGAAAGTTAGTTAATGTTTATAAATACTGCAGAGTACAAAGATACAGTACATAAAACACTGCTCTGCACTACTCAGTAATACAGACATATTCAAAAATTTAAATCGCAGATGCTGTAGACTAAACCTCAACCAATCAACTTCATATTTGGCTCTGAATCTAAGATGTATATGAGGAACGATGTCTGAAGAGTGCAGCTCTGTCCAAAATTTCAATGCTCCCTAATGTACAAGGTATACAGGCCTAGCCATACAGAAAGCCCCTTGTTATGCAGAGCATTTAGGGCACATTAGGTAAATTCTGTCCTAGGATGCGACACACATCATTCGACTAACACCCAGTTACCTATTTTACTGACAGGTGAATAGGGATAGCAGGTATCTTAAGGAAACACCTAATGTTTCCTTAAGATACTGTATCACATGAAATTGTGTAACCATGTGTGATTACGACTGTTCCAACCATTATAGCTCTCATGGAATAGGGGAAACATCGTATACTTGTTGTATGTAATTTTGTTAATAAAAAGTATGCCTTAGGATATGGTAAAGGATGACTGGGCGACTTTTCTTAGCCTTGACTTGACTTGACAAGAAAAGATTTTTCGTCTCAGTACAGTCTTCAACGCTGGCATGACGTCAGAAGTTTTATTTTATTATAGAAGGTCAAAGTTTTCAACTTGACTTCATATCATTGACAACTAGGCGATGTTACATTTCCTCCACATGACTGAGAGAAGTCAACAATTTTACTCTAATTCTTTCTCAAGAGTAAAGTAAAGTACATTTCTTTAAAATTATTTTGTAATAAAAATGGTTGCTGGATACAAGTTTGGAACTAACAGAAGCAAAATAACGTCTCGTATCTTATAAAAACAGGAGGAACTTTTACCCATAATCTAGTAGAATAAATAGAAATAAAAAAAACATTCAAAGGTACCTTGAGTAGTGTCCGATAACAGCAACATTATTAGGCTGGTATGGCGTCTTTCACTAATAAACAACAGTCGTAGCATCACTTCTCTTTCCCTTATGTTACTGCTTCTAATTTTATAGCTTTATTTTCGTATCCATTCTTTTTGACTAGTTCTTATTCATTCTGATTCTTTCCCAGTTCAGAGTTCTCTCTCTTTCTTGTTTTCGTCTCCGACCCTCCCCCCAACAAGCCGTCAGTGGCACTAGACGGAGAGTGCCAATAAATAAGCTTCTCTGTGACACTGATGACCTCTGCAGCCACTAGGGTGTTCCAGGCTACACCCGGTAAAGTTATTGTAAAACCCAAAGTGAGAAAATGTTTGGTTAATTGTCTTCAAAAAATACTTAAATTAACAGCCTGAACTGCAAAAAGTAAATCTTATTTGCATTTCAGAGAGAGAGAGAGAGAGAGAGAAAGAGAGAGAAACATTTATTTTAAAATACACTAACGCCAAATACATTCCATCCAGCTATCACAGATGGAAAATTAAAGACTGAAAGAGATCGGTGAAAAGTGGTTCATCTTTACAATAAGTTCCTGTCAAAATAAACAAACAATAATGGCTGAGATGGATTTTTAGAGTTGAATTCCACCAGTCTGAAAATACACACTCGAGCCTCAACCATCTGGCCTCTTGTCATGGCTTAGTGTGTGGCTCTCAAGTGTTGAAGACTGGACACAGAGTGATGGGGTCGAGGCAGTGTTAAGACTGGAGAAAGAGAGAGAGAAAAGAGAGAGAGAGAGAGAGAGAGAGAGAGAGAGAGAGAGAGAAAAGAGAGAGAGAGAGAGAGAGAGAGAGAGAGAGAGAGAGAGAGAGTGAGTCAGAGCGCTAAGACTAGAGAGAGAAGGGACGGCGTCGAGGCAGATTGTTAAGACTGGAGGAGAGAGAGAGAAGGGGATGAGGTCGAGGCAGTGTCAAGACTAGAGGGAGAGAGAGAGAGAGAGAGAGAGAGAGAGAGAGAGAGAGAGAGAGAGAGAGAGAGAGAGAGAGAGAGAGAGAGAGAGAGAGAGAGAGAGAGAGAGAGAGAGAGAGAGACAGGTAGAGAGAGAATCATGGCAGAGTGTTAAGACTGGAGAGAGAGAGAGAGTGAGAGGGGGGGGGTCGTGTTATGGCTTACTCAGTTAAGTCTGTGGAGAAGCTTGGAAGATTCCTTGTGCTGATAAAAGTGTATGTGACTGTCAGCTGTGTTTCTGGTTATGATGGCCCACACTGTGCTGATAGTGTATGTCACTGTGTGTTGAGGTTGCAGGGAGTGCAGTATTGATAATTATATGTTGGGTCTACCTCTTCGCAGCTATAGCCTCTCATCTCTTCACTTCGTATCCCATCTTCAACCTTTAGTTCAGCAGAAAAAGAAAACGTTTACTGTTGTTGTACTACGCTACCTCTTCTTGCATCACATTGAAGCTCTCTTAAAATAATTATATGAGAAATTAAAGGTGTAAGAATGGAGGAAGTTTGGCAAGGAGGGGAAATGTCCTAGGTCAGCTTTTCCTTTATGTGCTAGGGGCGGTGGCGGTGGGGTAGTGCTTTGACATCTTCAGATTGTTTTTGATACTGCTGGGGGACTCATTGGCGCTGAGATAACCAACAAAGACTGTTCTGTGCGTTTTTGTGCATAAAAAGTATCTCAATAGACACTTACAGAGAAGTGTGATCAGTTTTAGTGACATTATGGTGAACAAATCTTGATGAACAGTGTAATAACGAGTGCTGCGATCCTAACAGAGTGTAGTGCGACATTCTTCAAAGACACTGTTCTTCAATCAAGACACCGATAACCAGATTATTAATAACGGTCCGATACACATACTCAGGTAAGTATACTAAGATTTATTATAGTTCCATTGTGCAGTTGAGAACCAAGATACGATCTAGTAACTTACCATAAAACCTGGTGAGGTGCGGGCTTTTTAGCCCACACATGTGAGTATTGGATCCATTCAGCAATCAGTTTCTGAGATATGCTGACATAACACCCCCTAGGGGTAATTATACTCACCCATAATAATTTTATTCCAGCCCTTGAGGAAGTGCATACGACAGCTTCTCAAGACATCGCCTGCAGGGATGGCTGTGTAGGCAAAAGCTGTCTATCAAGCTAGATTCCCTACAGTCCACTATTTAATCTTTGACTTAGCTTGTAACAATTATCCTTAACAAGTTGGTCATGCTCGAATCGGATAAAGGCCACATTGTGGTCCAGATGTGTTGTACTACAGTTTACAAATAACTTAAGAGCCAAGGTCCTTCGAAAAAGCTGTAAAACTAATGTTTTTACAATATAAATCAGAATAAATGAGTCCCTCCAGACTCAATCAAAGAGAATGGGCACCAATGGAGCAGCCAATAGAAAACAGGAGGTGCTCACCCAGAGTCCCCCAAAGGCTGGCTCTCCCAACAGAAAGCGGGGGATCGCACCCATCATCTACTGGCGACCAATCTCAAGAATCACTGACAACACCATCAAGCCAGCTGACATTCAGTTTGTCTGAGTGTATAGACACATAGTGTTTATAATGTTTATAGACAAAAATTAAGAGACGAGATTGTATTTATGTTTGTCTCTTTTAGATTTAATTATTATATTAAAGGAAACTATATATAAAGCATAACCTTCCATATATATTAACAGTGACATTTATATATGTATAAGAAATATACGTGATTCACAGCTATACAGTGACATTTATATAGATGTTTAGTGAAAGAAGTGTATAACTTTATTTATGCTGACTCAGCAGTTCAAGCTCAGACCGCATCGACACAGGACAGCTGGCATCAAGGGCCAGCCATATGTACCCTGCACCCTTCAAGGTCATTGACCCTGAGGTTATGCTTAGTGGGTCAGTAGTGTCTGACTCGGTTTTTGCTGACTTGAGCATAACAAAACTCAGCTGTTTATAGCAGTGCAGTGTTTTTATACACTCTAAGTGTGGTGTAGAATTATTAGTATTCACATTAAAATGACTTGTTTGAAAACTCAATTTCAGTCTTTACAGACTAAGTTTACAAAATTAGACAATCTGATTTCCGTCTACATAGAGTTAACTTAAGATACAAACATAGATTTTGACGATCTTGAAGTAAAATTAAAATTACTTACTCAACGTCTGAAAATAGTTAATTCAGATTATGCAAAATATGAAAGTGAATTCCTAGAATCAAATCCATCTGAGGATGAAATTAAAAATGTTTTGGATACTTTTAGTGATCAACAATTAAGGTGGACAGGAGTACAGGCTATCTGCCGCAAAACTCTGTCACAGAGACCTACTGTAACTAGTGGTCAAACACCTGCCAGAACAGGTGTCCCATTGCCATACTTACCTATTTTTGTCATTGCCTATTTTCCAAGGTCATAATTACGAAGAACTCATTAGTGGTTTTCAATCCATAGTAAATTCACGAACTGACATATCTTAAAAGTCTTGTGATTAAGTCATTTCCGGTGGTTAAAGGCAATTATTAAATAACCTTATGGGTCTTAGCAGACAATTACTTTGATGCTGACAAGGCCAGTGTTAGACATGTAGTCTCAATATCAAGCTTGAAGCCACCCAAACATTGTTTTTCGGACTTACAGTCATTTAGGATCACATTAGACAATAGTCTCAGATCTCTAGGTGCTAAGTATGACCTAAGGCAATGTGACTGGTTTATCAATGGTATTGTACAGGATAAGCAGTCACCACAAACTAATGAACGATTAAATATTATGTTCAACAAACGCTATTTCACTTGTGAAGAGATTAGCAATGGTTTACAAGCAATAGAATCTTGCATGTAAGTAACGAGACAAGATGAAAAATCCACAAATCCCGTGGATAATAAACCTTCAACTCAGTATAAAAAGAGTATACCTACTCCCACTAAACCACAGAATGGGAAAACCCATATAGGCATTTATCAAGCTGTGAATACAATAGACAGTAGTCAGACTGTCACACATAAACATACTCCAAAATGTTTACTTTGTGACGGATCATATTGGGCACAGTATTGTAGTCAATACACAATAATGGAGGCACAGAAACAACGTGCTCATCAGCTGAAAAGGTGCGCCAAGTGTTTAGGTGAACACAAGGGAGGTAAATGCTCACTGAAGAAGTGTTTTAAATGCAAGGGAATGCATCATACAACATTATGCCCAAAACACTTATGCTGAGCAGCGGAAGACTTCCACAGAATCAGGAAATTCATTGTCCTCATCGCCTCCAAGCCGTGTGGACGAGCTGCGCAGACGCTCCTGTTTGAGTTTGTTTTGCGCAGTTTACCTGATTGAGCTGCCCCTAGCGTTGGTTGGTGGAAACTTTATTTTCTCCAACATGGCGCTGAATAGCAGAAGAAGAATCAACACTGTCTGCATTGAGATGATCCGTGGTGCTGTCACAGGATCCAACATGGATTTATTATTACCAGCGATCATTCGCGATACCTATGGTATAGCAAATGAGGAGATATGTGGTGTCGCATTAAATGGAATGACAAGAATCTTCGTTAAGATGACGTCTGCACAAGTCTACGAGGCAGTGGTCGACAAGTATCAGGAGACCATCATACAGGTTAATACAGCTGTGTCGGTGAGACTTCATGATGTATCTCGACATTACACCTGGGTGAAAATCAGGAATGTGCCTTTTGAGGCGACTGATTTTGATATTACCAGTGAACTGCGTACTTATGGGACGGTTCACGTAGCCACAGCAGGGAGATGGGCAACTGGACCGTATGCAGGTGCGCTGGAAGGCGCGTATACAGTTAAAATGACTCTTCGGCACCCTATTCCTTCATATATTGTGTTGAAAGAATTAAGGACTCAAGTCTATGTAACGTATGCGGGGCAACAACGTACGTGTCGGCTATGGGGTCATATGACCACATCGCGGCGCAGTGGAGAAACGAAGTGGGTACCCGGCACAACAGCAACGGCAACAGCAGCAACAGCAACAGCAGCAACAGCAGCAACAGCAGCCATGGACGAGGTTGGCGATGAGCGAGAAACAGTCTCTTGCTACACCGCCCCAACAACGGTCGTCATGGAGTGAGGAGGTAGACAAAGAAAAGGAGCTTGAATCGCCAGTTGTAACGCTACAAGGAGAATCTCAGTCATTGGACATACATAAGGTTTTTGAGGAGAGACTACCTAATATGGGTGAAGAAGTGGCGGCGTCTTTGGTAAAGGCGTTGGATGACTTGTTAGAGGAATCGGTCCTAGATCAGGTGGAAGACCCAGGCTCAGTTCTGGGGAAGGCTGTGAATGATGGTATGGCAGAAGATGACGGTTTGTCGACGAGAGAGTCTACAGGATTGAAGGTGCATGCAGTAGAGGTGGAGGTGCATCAGGACGGCTGCTTCTGATGTCAAAATGCAGGTGGAGGGCGGGACACGAAAGAGGACTGCAGCATCATGGATTCTGTGATGTGCTAACTCCTGCCCAACGCCCTGGGAAAAAGTCTTGGGTGGAGGTACAGAAGAGAGGGAATGGTGAACCCAAGGATCAAGGGATTGCAAAGGTGATTCCCAACAAAGGGGGGAGGGACAGAGGTGTTGCAAAACGAACTGGGGTAAAGTCAATGCCGGGGACAAAAGGAAAACCCATTTGTTGAATTCAAGTGTTTTACTATAAATATTAACGGGTTGAGAGCTGAGAGGAAGCTTAAGTGGTTTAATGAGTATTTGGTGCGACTTGGTGTGGATGTGGTATTCTTACAGGAACATAATTTTAGGCCTGGTTATGAGTTGGATATGAGTGGTTATAATGTGTACATGGAACATGCGACACGTTTGAAAGGTGGGGCTGCCATTTTGGTAAAGGAAACTAGCCCGTTTATAGTGAGGCGTAGTGAAGGGGGGGAGGGGAGGGTAATTAGGGTGGATGGAACTTGGGGTAGGGTTCCCATTAGTTTAGTATGTGTATATGGTCCGGCTGAGGGTGACGTGAGTATTAAAACTAAATTTGTTCGGGACGTGCTGGTCTATTTTTTACGTGGTTTACCGAATGTTGCAATAATAGGCGGAGATTGGAATTGCGTGATACGTCGTAAAGATGTGGAGCCCAGAGGTGCGGGGTGTTGTTTGGGTATATTGGGGGATATATTGACCGGGGTGGGGTTAAAGGATGTGTGTGGGGGGGGAGGGATGGTAGAGCATACCTTCATTAAACGAGGTTATGCGGCGAGGTTGGACCGAATGTACGTGGCTTGTGCGGTTACTGTGCGGAGGGTGGATGTGATAGACGTGGTTTTTTTCGGATCATAGAGGAGTGGTAATAGATGTGGATATTGAGGGTGTGCCTCGGAGGGGTCCATCATTTTGGAAATTGAATGTAAAGTTATTAAAGGAAGAGGATAGTCTTTTGTCTTTTGGACATATGTGGGATCGTTTAGTGGTAGAAGCACCAGGGGATGTTGCCATGGTTAATTGGTGGGAAACAATAGCTAAAAAACGTATTAAGGAATATTATATTAATCGAGGGAAGAGATATAATCAGTTACAACACGGTTTTCAAAAATATTTAGAGGGGCAGTTGCGCGAATGTTATGCACAAATTAATGCTAATTATCCTGTTATTGAAATTGAAAGTTTGAAGGAAAATATCCGGAATTTACAAAATGAGAGGTTTGATGGGGAAAGGCTTAAGGGCGGGATTGAGGAGGTTTTGTGGGGAGATCGGCCGTCGGCGTGTGTGTTGCGGAGTCAACACACACGTCGCAAAGCAATGGAGTTAATGGGGTTGAATGTTCAGGTAGGTATGCAAGGGTATAAAGTGGACCAGGTGTTGACGACGACTGAGGGTATGAGTGGGTATATTGATGCTTGGGTTAAGTTGAAAACGCAAAGTGTGGGAATAAGTGAAATAGCATTACAGTCAATTGGAAGGTTTGTGCAGTGTGAGTTGACAGAGCATGATCGATTCGTTTTGGAAGGGCCGATAACGGAGTGCGAGACATGGGTAGCTTTATCCGGGGCGCAATTAGGAAAGGCACCAGGAATTGATGGGTTGCCCAGTGACTTTTATCTCCAAAATTGGAGCGTTTTAAAAGAATTTTTGGTAAGATTATTCAATATCATTAAGCGGGATCGGGTTTTAGGGGCACAGCAGCGGATGGCTGTGGTCGTTTTAGTGCCTAAAGGTGAGCCATTAACAGTTAAAGACTATCGTGCTATTTCGTTATTGTGTGGTGATTATAAGATTTTTGCAAGAATTTTAGCTAACAGAATAAAAAAGGTCCTGGGTAAAGTGATCGATAAGGGACAATATGGGGTGCCGGGAAGATCTATGTATGACGGGCATGGTTTGATTAGAAGTTTTATTGAAGAAAGAGTAAAATTGGGAGTGGGGGGGGGGTGTTGGCTATAGATTGGGAGGCGGCATATGATAGTGTAGAAAGGGAAGCGTTATGGAAGATTATGAGATGGCAGGGGTTTGGAGAGGAAATTATATCATGGGCCAAATTAATGTATCAAGATGCATCCTTGCGGGTGCAGGTAAATGGAAGGTTAGGAGAACAAATTCAGATGAGCAGGGGTCTACGTCAAGGTTGTCCCCTTTCACAAATATTTTTTGCGTGTTTACAGGATCCCTTTTATAGAGGAATTAGGGTCTTATTGGCAGCAAATGGGGTTGGTGACGAAAGGGGTGGGGGGGCTGGCATTGTTGGATATGTTGATGACACAACGATTTTAGTAAGTGGTAACAGGGATTTGCCTCGGGTGGAAAAGTTAGTAAATGTTTTTGAAAAGGCTTCTGGCATGTCAATTAATAAGGAGAAAACGAAGTATATGGATCTTGGGGATAGGTTAAGTGAGGAATGTGAAGTAGTTGAAAGGTGGAAAAAGGTGGACCAATTACTGATATGTGGGATCGTTTATGTAAGTGATATCAAGTTAGCACAACAAATAAATTCAGTGCGTATTGTAGATGGTGTACTGAAGCGCCTCAGTGGTTTACGAGCTGCACACTTAACTTTGCATCAAAGAGTAATTACAACGAATATCCTATTATATAGTAAACTTTGGCATGTAGCAGCAATATATCCGATACTTCGTAGTGAGATACAAAGGTTACAAAAGCGCGTTTTTAGATTCATTTGGGGTACTGGAAGCGAATGGTTAGGTAGAGCGGTTGTCACACTCCCGGTTGGCCGTGGAGGGCTGGGTCTTATAGCTGTTGAAAAGAGGATTATGAGTGTGTATTTGAAAAGTAGTTATAAGCGGGAGGGGGGGGGGCGAGGGAAGGCGGACTTCATAAGATACGTCAGGATATGCAACGGTGGTGGGTGGGTAGGGAGTTCATAATAGGTGAGGCAATGTTACGGGTCGTCATAAACATGAGCGATCCTTCACATATTAAATTGGGAAACCTTGATGGGGTGGAAGGTAAGGCAGTGGTAGCAGTGGTAGAAGGTGTTTATCCGATGTATGATTGGCGTAATATCTGGGGGCGTTTGAACAAATTACGTTTAAAACCTAAAGTACGAGAAGTAATGTATAGATTTTTACATGGGATCTTACCGTCTGGAATGGTTTTATTCCATAAGAGAATACGGGAGGATGGGATATGCAAGGCTTGTGGTGAATGGGAGACTGTTTTCCATATAGTGTATTTTTGCGAATGTATTGAACTAATAAGGGTTTGGTTGGGTAAGGTAATAAGGTTAGTGGGAGGGGGGGGTTTGCAGGTGTTGAGGGTTTTAAGCTTAGACATAGGTGGGGTGAATCAGATGGTAGAGAATGCGGTAGGGTATATAATTACAGATTATATTTATATGTCTTGGGCTATGAGAGGAGCGAACGTGTGTGAAAGAATTAATGCATTAACAGCAACTTTTTATAGGACAAAGTGTAGAAATAAGGAGGTGTATGGGGGGAGATGGGAGAGGGATTTAAGTGAGGGTTATAGGAATTTCACTTTACGGGATTTACGGGAGTTGAAAGGCAGGTAAGGGGGATGAAATGGGCTGGTTTCCTAGAATGGGCGGTAGCATGATGAGTTTGATGAATGTTATATGAGGTATGTCTGGGGTGCAATTTTAACATTATTTGTTCCGAGTGTGTCAAGTACAATACAGTTATATTTGGAATTATCGACTTATAACTATGTATGTGTATGTGTGTATATATATGCATGTGTTGTATGTGTGTGTGTATTTGTGTATGTATGTGTATGTGTGTATGTATGTATGTATATATGTATGTGTATGTGTATGTATGTATATATATGTATATGTATATATATATGTATGTGTATGTATATGTATGTATTGTATGTATGTTTACTTTCTTGTATATACCATTAATGGTTTTTCTCATGAACATTTTCAATGATATACAATACATATTTTCTATGAGCATTTATGATTTTGATACAATGTGTAAATGTCAAAATGGCTTTTTATGTTCCAGTTTAATTTACAATTGTATTTTTGTAAGCACAATTGATTTGGTGCCAATAGAAGTATGTAGTTTAAGAGTTTTACGAACCCTTGAAGTTGTAAGAATTGGATGAAGTTATTCATGGTTGAGTTGACGTAATATTATAACTGACGTTGTAAGTGATTGTGTTCAATTAGACAACATACTTTATATACTTATTTATATGTATGTACATGTATGTAAATTGAAGTCTGATTTTAAAGGTGAAGAGTGGGTTTTCCTTTTTTGTTCTTTTTTTTTTTTTTTTTTCCTCTTTATGGTAATACAAGGTTGTATCATGTACACCAACAAATATGGTTAGGGGTATGTGGTAAAATTTTGTGTTGATTAGACATTTATAATACAGATGAAATACTAGGCTTAGGTTAGGGTAAATTTATGATAATTGTGGAATGTTCTTTGATTCAAACTGCTCTTTATTATACTTGTATTTTATTATTCTAGTGTGAATTAAGAGCAAGGATGATTAATTTGAGGAAGAGTTAATATAGGTTTGCATGTTTTTGCGAAAAGTTAACTTATCCACATGTAGCTAGTATAGGACAATTTTAAGCTTCGGTATCTGATTTTATATGTAGGTAATAGTGGTCATATTTGTTATATTGTAATGTTATTCGTTAATGTTTCAATATCTAATGTAACGTTTTTTCAGTTATTTGTTCATATATTGTCATCTTTAGGGTTTTTCCTTTTGTCTATTGTCTATTGTTGGTTTTAAATAAAATATAAAAAAAAAAAAAAAAATCAGGAAGTCAGCAAGCAACAGCATTAAATGTGAGAGATAAGTTTAAAGTGACTGCTCTCCCAATAGTCTGTGCAGATCCAGGGATTAAAAGAAACAGTTGCAGCACTGAAAGCAGCTAAGGTCAAGTTAGCCTTTCCTGACATACAGAGGGACACAATTAGTCTAACGGATTTAATCACTGGAAGTGATTATTATCATTGTTTTGTGCAAAATATAGTAAGTAAACATAATGTTCACTTGCTGAAAACAGCAGGAGGCCATATGATACGTGGTCCTATTTCCTCTCAAAGTGGGAAAGAAGCTGATATTGATTCAGTGGAAAATGTACTAGTTACGGGAATAACCGCTGATCATGTACCACAGCAAAAATTATCATTACTGGAAGAAATGAATGAACCAGTTGATAAGTTGTGGGATTTAAATGCGATAGGTATTGATGTAAATAAACCAAGCCCACAAGAGTCTCAGACTTGTAGCCAATATTTGGACACTGTCAGATGTAAAGATGGACAGTATTGGGTTAGGTTACCATGGAAATTAAATCCACCACATCTGCCTAGCAACTATCGCTTGGCTTTCGGACAAATGAAATCACAAATACATGAGCTCAGGTAGAATACAGAGCTGCTGACTGTCTATGATAATATCATACAAGAACAGTTGGACAATAAATTCATTAAGTAGTCGAAGACAAACTGAAGACAGAAGCTTATTATCTCCTGCACCAAGTGAAGACAGAAGCTCATTATCTCCCGCACCACGGAGTCAGAAAAGATTCTGAAACCACTCCACTACGTGTTGTATACAATCGCAACGCACGTGCAAATAAAGATGTAGCAAGTCTTAATGACTGTCTGATGACCGGATCCTCACTAACTGAGAAGCTTGGAGACGCGCTTATGAAATTTCGCACAAACCCATATGCCTACACGGCTGATATTTCCAAGGCTTTCTTAAGAGTAGGACTACAGGAAATAGATAGACATTATACTCGATTCTTGTGGCCTGAAAATCCACATGATCCTCAAAGTCCTGTGAAAACTTATCGTTTCAAATCAGTATTATTTGGTGCAACATCCTCTCCATTCTTACTAGAAGCTACTCTAAATACACATCTGAAGAAATCTGGAAGTCCCTTCAAAGAAGTCTTAAAGAAAAGTTTCTATGTGGACAATCTTCAAGGTACTGTGAATAAAGAGGAGGATTTGAAATCCTTATACAGAGAAGCTAACAAGGAGATGAAGGAAGCAAATATACCTCTAAGGATGTGGAATACTAATTCAAAGCAATTAAGGGAATTTATCGAAGAAGATTTCCCTGAAACTGAAATCCTGATTGCAACAATATGCTGGGACTTAACTGGAACACACAGGAAGATACTTTGAATCTCAAAAGAATAAACAATAACTTATGCAGCACACTCACCAAACGTAGTTTACTGTCAGAGGTATCACAATGTTTTGATCCTCTAGGACTCGTCTCACCAATTACCATAAAAGGTAAAATGTTTGTGCAAGATGCATGGAAACTCAAAATTGGATGGGATGAGAACTTATCTTTGGAAATGAGTCAATCATGGGATGAAATATCCACGGAGTTTAAACAACTTAATCAAATTACATTTCCCAGACAAATAGATCAAGAGGGAAACAAGTACACATTACATGTTTTCTGTGATGCGTCAACCAGATGTTATGGCGCTGTAGCTTACATGAGTAATGCTGAAGGAAGTACACTAATTGCTTCAAAGGCCAGGGTAGCACCCTTGAAGGTCAGAACAGTACCACAACTGGAGCTGACAGCACTCTATGTATGTACAAAATTAGCTGTCTATCTCAACAAAGTACTTGATCATCTCACTATTGAAAAAACCGTGATCTGGAGTGATAATGAAACAGTTCTCCAATGGTTAAGAAATAATAAGAGTAAGTTGGTCTATGTACAGAACAGAGTAGCAGAAATAAAAGAGATGCAGAGAGATTATCTCTTTCTCCACGTCTCTACCCAAGAGAATCCAGCTGACATGTTGTCACGTGGTATCCCACTCAAGAAATTTGTGGATAATAAATTATGGCTCCACAGACCGAACTGGCTCTCTAATGAAAATAACTAGCCTCAGCAAAAAGCTCACATTATGTCAGAAGAAACAGTCTGCTTGGACACAGAAGAAATAATCTGTGTAAATACTGCAGACACAACAGAAATAGTCATTGATGGATCTAAATATTCATCTTTGGGTAAACTCTTAAGAGTTACAGCTCTTGTCTTTAAATTCATTAAATGGATAAAACCTGATTATGAATGTCTTGAACCCATTAAATACTGGGTGAAACTAATACAGAAAGATGTTTTCTCTACACAATATAAATTTCTGGAAACACAAGATAAATCCCAAAAGAAACCTATTATGATTAATTCTTTAGGACTTTATCTCGACTCAGAAAAGATTATAAGATGTCGAGGAAGAATTCGTAATTCTTCACTACCTAAAAAAGCCATACATCCAATATTGATCCCTAAGAATCATTGGCTAACAAAACTGGTTGTTCAAAATACGCACAGTAACGTGTTACATGGTGGGGTAGCTGACACACTGTCACATACGACAATCCTACTGGATACCTCAAGATCGACAAAGTGTGTAAAAACAAATAAGGGACTGCATTGCTTGTCACTACGATATGCGAGTATGTCAGTATCCAGGTTCACCTCCATATCCCTCTGAAAGAGTTTGTCATGTCACTCCATTTTAGGTGACAGGCGTAGATTACACTGGACCAATAATTTTAACCAAAACAGTTGACAAAGTTCCCATCAAGGTGGGGCTGCCATTTTGGTAAAGGAAACTAGCCCGTTTATAGTGAGGCGTAGTGAAGGGGGGGAGGGGAGGGTAATTAGGGTGGATGGAACTTGGGGTAGGGTTCCCATTAGTTTAGTATGTGTATATGGTCCGGCTGAGGGTGACGTGAGTATTAAAACTAAATTTGTTCGGGACGTGCTGGTCTATTTTTTACGTGGTTTACCGAATGTTGCAATAATAGGCGGAGATTGGAATTGCGTGATACGTCGTAAAGATGTGGAGCCCAGAGGTGCGGGGTGTTGTTTGGGTATATTGGGGGATATATTGACCGGGGTGGGGTTAAAGGATGTGTGTGGGGGGGGAGGGATGGTAGAGCATACCTTCATTAAACGAGGTTATGCGGCGAGGTTGGACCGAATGTACGTGGCTTGTGCGGTTACTGTGCGGAGGGTGGATGTGATAGACGTGGTTTTTTTCGGATCATAGAGGAGTGGTAATAGATGTGGATATTGAGGGTGTGCCTCGGAGGGGTCCATCATTTTGGAAATTGAATGTAAAGTTATTAAAGGAAGAGGATAGTCTTTTGTCTTTTGGACATATGTGGGATCGTTTAGTGGTAGAAGCACCAGGGGATGTTGCCATGGTTAATTGGTGGGAAACAATAGCTAAAAAACGTATTAAGGAATATTATATTAATCGAGGGAAGAGATATAATCAGTTACAACACGGTTTTCAAAAATATTTAGAGGGGCAGTTGCGCGAATGTTATGCACAAATTAATGCTAATTATCCTGTTATTGAAATTGAAAGTTTGAAGGAAAATATCCGGAATTTACAAAATGAGAGGTTTGATGGGGAAAGGCTTAAGGGCGGGATTGAGGAGGTTTTGTGGGGAGATCGGCCGTCGGCGTGTGTGTTGCGGAGTCAACACACACGTCGCAAAGCAATGGAGTTAATGGGGTTGAATGTTCAGGTAGGTATGCAAGGGTATAAAGTAGACCAGGTGTTGACGACGACTGAGGGTATGAGTGGGTATATTGATGCTTGGGTTAAGTTGAAAACGCAAAGTGTGGGAATAAGTGAAATAGCATTACAGTCAATTGGAAGGTTTGTGCAGTGTGAGTTGACAGAGCATGATCGATTCGTTTTGGAAGGGCCGATAACGGAGTGCGAGACATGGGTAGCTTTATCCGGGGCGCAATTAGGAAAGGCACCAGGAATTGATGGGTTGCCCAGTGACTTTTATCTCCAAAATTGGAGCGTTTTAAAAGAATTTTTGGTAAGATTATTCAATATCATTAAGCGGGATCGGGTTTTAGGGGCACAGCAGCGGATGGCTGTGGTCGTTTTAGTGCCTAAAGGTGAGCCATTAACAGTTAAAGACTATCGTGCTATTTCGTTATTGTGTGGTGATTATAAGATTTTTGCAAGAATTTTAGCTAACAGAATAAAAAAGGTCCTGGGTAAAGTGATCGATAAGGGACAATATGGGGTGCCGGGAAGATCTATGTATGACGGGCATGGTTTGATTAGAAGTTTTATTGAAGAAAGAGTAAAATTAGGAGTGGGGGGGGGGGTGTTGGCTATAGATTGGGAGGCGGCATATGATAGTGTAGAAAGGGAAGCGTTATGGAAGATTATGAGATGGCAGGGGTTTGGAGAGGAAATTATATCATGGGCCAAATTAATGTATCAAGATGCATCCTTGCGGGTGCAGGTAAATGGAAGGTTAGGAGAACAAATTCAGATGAGCAGGGGTCTACGTCAAGGTTGTCCCCTTTCACAAATATTTTTTGCGTGTTTACAGGATCCCTTTTATAGAGGAATTAGGGTCTTATTGGCAGCAAATGGGGTTGGTGACGAAAGGGGTGGGGGGGCTGGCATTGTTGGATATGTTGATGACACAACGATTTTAGTAAGTGGTAACAGGGATTTGCCTCGGGTGGAAAAGTTAGTAAATGTTTTTGAAAAGGCTTCTGGCATGTCAATTAATAAGGAGAAAACGAAGTATATGGATCTTGGGGATAGGTTAAGTGAGGAATGTGAAGTAGTTGAAAGGTGGAAAAAGGTGGACCAATTACTGATATGTGGGATCGTTTATGTAAGTGATATCAAGTTAGCACAACAAATAAATTCAGTGCGTATTGTAGATGGTGTACTGAAGCGCCTCAGTGGTTTACGAGCTGCACACTTAACTTTGCATCAAAGAGTAATTACAACGAATATCCTATTATATAGTAAACTTTGGCATGTAGCAGCAATATATCCGATACTTCGTAGTGAGATACAAAGGTTACAAAAGCGCGTTTTTAGATTCATTTGGGGTACTGGAAGCGAATGGTTAGGTAGAGCGGTTGTCACACTCCCGGTTGGCCGTGGAGGGCTGGGTCTTATAGCTGTTGAAAAGAGGATTATGAGTGTGTATTTGAAAAGTAGTTATAAGCGGGAGGGGGGGGGGGCGAGGGAAGGCGGACTTCATAAGATACGTCAGGATATGCAACGGTGGTGGGTGGGTAGGGAGTTCATAATAGGTGAGGCAATGTTACGGGTCGTCATAAACATGAGCGATCCTTCACATATTAAATTGGGAAACCTTGATGGGGTGGAAGGTAAGGCAGTGGTAGCAGTGGTAGAAGGTGTTTATCCGATGTATGATTGGCGTAATATCTGGGGGCGTTTGAACAAATTACGTTTAAAACCTAAAGTACGAGAAGTAATGTATAGATTTTTACATGGGATCTTACCGTCTGGAATGGTTTTATTCCATAAGAGAATACGGGAGGATGGGATATGCAAGGCTTGTGGTGAATGGGAGACTGTTTTCCATATAGTGTATTTTTGCGAATGTATTGAACTAATAAGGGTTTGGTTGGGTAAGGTAATAAGGTTAGTGGGAGGGGGGGGTTTGCAGGTGTTGAGGGTTTTAAGCTTAGACATAGGTGGGGTGAATCAGATGGTAGAGAATGCGGTAGGGTATATAATTACAGATTATATTTATATGTCTTGGGCTATGAGAGGAGCGAACGTGTGTGAAAGAATTAATGCATTAACAGCAACTTTTTATAGGACAAAGTGTAGAAATAAGGAGGTGTATGGGGGGAGATGGGAGAGGGATTTAAGTGAGGGTTATAGGAATTTCACTTTACGGGATTTACGGGAGTTGAAAGGCAGGTAAGGGGGATGAAATGGGCTGGTTTCCTAGAATGGGCGGTAGCATGATGAGTTTGATGAATGTTATATGAGGTATGTCTGGGGTGCAATTTTAACATTATTTGTTCCGAGTGTGTCAAGTACAATACAGTTATATTTGGAATTATCGACTTATAACTATGTATGTGTATGTGTGTATATATATGCATGTGTTGTATGTGTGTGTGTATTTGTGTATGTATGTGTATGTGTGTATGTATGTATGTATATATGTATGTGTATGTGTATGTATGTATATATATGTATATGTATATATATATGTATGTGTATGTATATGTATGTATTGTATGTATGTTTACTTTCTTGTATATACCATTAATGGTTTTTCTCATGAACATTTTCAATGATATACAATACATATTTTCTATGAGCATTTATGATTTTGATACAATGTGTAAATGTCAAAATGGCTTTTTATGTTCCAGTTTAATTTACAATTGTATTTTTGTAAGCACAATTGATTTGGTGCCAATAGAAGTATGTAGTTTAAGAGTTTTACGAACCCTTGAAGTTGTAAGAATTGGATGAAGTTATTCATGGTTGAGTTGACGTAATATTATAACTGACGTTGTAAGTGATTGTGTTCAATTAGACAACATACTTTATATACTTATTTATATGTATGTACATGTATGTAAATTGAAGTCTGATTTTAAAGGTGAAGAGTGGGTTTTCCTTTTTTGTTCTTTTTTTTTTTTTTTTTTTTCCTCTTTATGGTAATACAAGGTTGTATCATGTACACCAACAAATATGGTTAGGGGTATGTGGTAAAATTTTGTGTTGATTAGACATTTATAATACAGATGAAATACTAGGCTTAGGTTAGGGTAAATTTATGATAATTGTGGAATGTTCTTTGATTCAAACTGCTCTTTATTATACTTGTATTTTATTATTCTAGTGTGAATTAAGAGCAAGGATGATTAATTTGAGGAAGAGTTAATATAGGTTTGCATGTTTTTGCGAAAAGTTAACTTATCCACATGTAGCTAGTATAGGACAATTTTAAGCTTCGGTATCTGATTTTATATGTAGGTAATAGTGGTCATATTTGTTATATTGTAATGTTATTCGTTAATGTTTCAATATCTAATGTAACGTTTTTTCAGTTATTTGTTCATATATTGTCATCTTTAGGGTTTTTCCTTTTGTCTATTGTCTATTGTTGGTTTTAAATAAAATATAAAAAAAAAAAAAAAATCAGGAAGTCAGCAAGCAACAGCATTAAATGTGAGAGATAAGTTTAAAGTGACTGCTCTCCCAATAGTCTGTGCAGATCCAGGGATTAAAAGAAACAGTTGCAGCACTGAAAGCAGCTAAGGTCAAGTTAGCCTTTCCTGACATACAGAGGGACACAATTAGTCTAACGGATTTAATCACTGGAAGTGATTATTATCATTGTTTTGTGCAAAATATAGTAAGTAAACATAATGTTCACTTGCTGAAAACAGCAGGAGGCCATATGATACGTGGTCCTATTTCCTCTCAAAGTGGGAAAGAAGCTGATATTGATTCAGTGGAAAATGTACTAGTTACGGGAATAACCGCTGATCATGTACCACAGCAAAAATTATCATTACTGGAAGAAATGAATGAACCAGTTGATATGTTGTGGGATTTAAATGCGATAGGTATTGATGTAAATAAACCAAGCCCACAAGAGTCTCAGACTTGTAGCCAATATTTGGACACTGTCAGATGTAAAGATGGACAGTATTGGGTTAGGTTACCATGGAAATTAAATCCACCACATCTGCCTAGCAACTATCGCTTGGCTTTCGGACAAATGAAAGCACAAATACATGAGCTCAGGTAGAATACAGATCTGCTGACTGTCTATGATAATATCATACAAGAACAGTTCGACAATAAATTCATTGAGTAAGTAGTCAAAGACAAATTGAAGACAGAAGCTTATTATCTCCTGCACCAAGTGAAGACAGAAGCTCATTATCTCCCGCACCACAGAGTCAGAAAAGATTCTGAAACCACTCCACTACGTGTTGTATACAATCGCAACGCACGTGCAAATAAAGATGTAGCAAGTCTTAATGACTGTCTGATGACCGGATCCTCACTAACTGAGAAGCTTGGAGACGCGCTTATGAAATTTCGCACAAACCCATATGCCTACACGGCTGATATTTCCAAGGCTTTCTTAAGAGTAGGACTACAGGAAATAGATAGACATTATACTCGATTCTTGTGGCCTGAAAATCCACATGATCCTCAAAGTCCTGTGAAAACTTATCGTTTCAAATCAGTATTATTTGGTGCAACATCCTCTCCATTCTTACTAGAAGCTACTCTAAATACACATCTGAAGAAATCTGGAAGTCCCTTCAAAGAAGTCTTAAAGAAAAGTTTCTATGTGGACAATCTTCAAGGTACTGTGAATAAAGAGGAGGATTTGAAATCCTTATACAGAGAAGCTAACAAGGAGATGAAGGAAGCAAATATGCCTCTAAGGATGTGGAATACTAATTCAAAGCAATTAAGGGAACTTATCGAAGAAGATTTCCCTGAAACTGAAATCCTGATTGCAACAATATGCTGGGACTTAACTGGAACACACAGGAAGATACTTTGAATCTCAAAAGAATAAACAATAACTTATGCAGTACACTCACCAAACGTAGTTTACTGTCAGAGGTATCACAATGTTTTGATCCTCTAGGACTCGTCTCACCAATTACCATAAAAGGTAAAATGTTTGTGCAAGATGCATGGAAGCTCAAAATTGGATGGGATGAGAACTTATCTTTGGAAATGAGTCAATCATGGGATGAAATATCCACGGAGTTTAAACAACTTAATCAAATTACATTTCCCAGACAAATAGATCAAGAGGGAAACAAGTACACATTACATGTTTTCTGTGATGCGTCAACCAGATGTTATGGCGCTGTAGCTTACATGAGTAATGCTGAAGGAAGTACACTAATTGCTTCAAAGGCCAGGGTAGCACCCTTGAAGGTCAGAACAGTACCACAACTGGAGCTGACAGCACTCTATGTATGTACAAAATTAGCTGTCTATCTCAACAAAGTACTTGATCATCTCACTATTGAAAAAACCGTGATCTGGAGTGATAATGAAACAGTTCTCCAATGGTTAAGAAATAATAAGAGTAAGTTGGTCTATGTACAGAACAGAGTAGCAGAAATAAAAGAGATGCAGAGAGATTATCTCTTTCTCCACGTCTCTACCCAAGAGAATCCAGCTGACATGTTGTCACGTGGTATCCCACTCAAGAAATTTGTGGATAATAAATTATGGCTCCACAGACCGAACTGGCTCTCTAATGAAAATAACTAGCCTCAGCAAAAAGCTCACATTATGTCAGAAGAAACAGTCTGCTTGGACACAGAAGAAATAATCTGTGTAAATACTGCAGACACAACAGAAATAGTCATTGATGGATCTAAATATTCATCTTTGGGTAAACTCTTAAGAGTTACAGCTCTTGTCTTTAAATTCATTAAATGGATAAAACCTGATTATGAATGTCTTGAACCCATTAAATACTGGGTGAAACTAATACAGAAAGATGTTTTCTCTACACAATATAAATTTCTGGAAACACAAGATAAATCCCAAAAGAAACCTATTATGATTAATTCTTTAGGACTTTATCTCGACTCAGAAAAGATTATAAGATGTCGAGGAAGAATTCGTAATTCTTCACTACCTAAAAAAGCCATACATCCAATATTGATCCCTAAGAATCATTGGCTAACAAAACTGGTTGTTCAAAATACGCACAGTAACGTGTTACATGGTGGGGTAGCTGACACACTGTCACATACGACAATCCTACTGGATACCTCAAGATCGACAAAGTGTGTAAAAACAAATAAGGGACTGCATTGCTTGTCACTACGATATGCGAGTATGTCAGTATCCAGGTTCACCTCCATATCCCTCTGAAAGAGTTTGTCATGTCACTCCATTTTAGGTGACAGGCGTAGATTACACTGGACCAATAATTTTAACCAAAACAGTTGACAAAGTTCCCATCAAGGTGGGGCTGCCATTTTGGTAAAGGAAACTAGCCCGTTTATAGTGAGGCGTAGTGAAGGGGGGGAGGGGAGGGTAATTAGGGTGGATGGAACTTGGGGTAGGGTTCCCATTAGTTTAGTATGTGTATATGGTCCGGCTGAGGGTGACGTGAGTATTAAAACTAAATTTGTTCGGGACGTGCTGGTCTATTTTTTACGTGGTTTACCGAATGTTGCAATAATAGGCGGAGATTGGAATTGCGTGATACGTCGTAAAGATGTGGAGCCCAGAGGTGCGGGGTGTTGTTTGGGTATATTGGGGGATATATTGACCGGGGTGGGGTTAAAGGATGTGTGTGGGGGGGGAGGGATGGTAGAGCATACCTTCATTAAACGAGGTTATGCGGCGAGGTTGGACCGAATGTACGTGGCTTGTGCGGTTACTGTGCGGAGGGTGGATGTGATAGACGTGGTTTTTTTCGGATCATAGAGGAGTGGTAATAGATGTGGATATTGAGGGTGTGCCTCGGAGGGGTCCATCATTTTGGAAATTGAATGTAAAGTTATTAAAGGAAGAGGATAGTCTTTTGTCTTTTGGACATATGTGGGATCGTTTAGTGGTAGAAGCACCAGGGGATGTTGCCATGGTTAATTGGTGGGAAACAATAGCTAAAAAACGTATTAAGGAATATTATATTAATCGAGGGAAGAGATATAATCAGTTACAACACGGTTTTCAAAAATATTTAGAGGGGCAGTTGCGCGAATGTTATGCACAAATTAATGCTAATTATCCTGTTATTGAAATTGAAAGTTTGAAGGAAAATATCCGGAATTTACAAAATGAGAGGTTTGATGGGGAAAGGCTTAAGGGCGGGATTGAGGAGGTTTTGTGGGGAGATCGGCCGTCGGCGTGTGTGTTGCGGAGTCAACACACACGTCGCAAAGCAATGGAGTTAATGGGGTTGAATGTTCAGGTAGGTATGCAAGGGTATAAAGTGGACCAGGTGTTGACGACGACTGAGGGTATGAGTGGGTATATTGATGCTTGGGTTAAGTTGAAAACGCAAAGTGTGGGAATAAGTGAAATAGCATTACAGTCAATTGGAAGGTTTGTGCAGTGTGAGTTGACAGAGCATGATCGATTCGTTTTGGAAGGGCCGATAACGGAGTGCGAGACATGGGTAGCTTTATCCGGGGCGCAATTAGGAAAGGCACCAGGAATTGATGGGTTGCCCAGTGACTTTTATCTCCAAAATTGGAGCGTTTTAAAAGAATTTTTGGTAAGATTATTCAATATCATTAAGCGGGATCGGGTTTTAGGGGCACAGCAGCGGATGGCTGTGGTCGTTTTAGTGCCTAAAGGTGAGCCATTAACAGTTAAAGACTATCGTGCTATTTCGTTATTGTGTGGTGATTATAAGATTTTTGCAAGAATTTTAGCTAACAGAATAAAAAAGGTCCTGGGTAAAGTGATCGATAAGGGACAATATGGGGTGCCGGGAAGATCTATGTATGACGGGCATGGTTTGATTAGAAGTTTTATTGAAGAAAGAGTAAAATTAGGAGTGGGGGGGGGGTGTTGGCTATAGATTGGGAGGCGGCATATGATAGTGTAGAAAGGGAAGCGTTATGGAAGATTATGAGATGGCAGGGGTTTGGAGAGGAAATTATATCATGGGCCAAATTAATGTATCAAGATGCATCCTTGCGGGTGCAGGTAAATGGAAGGTTAGGAGAACAAATTCAGATGAGCAGGGGTCTACGTCAAGGTTGTCCCCTTTCACAAATATTTTTTGCGTGTTTACAGGATCCCTTTTATAGAGGAATTAGGGTCTTATTGGCAGCAAATGGGGTTGGTGACGAAAGGGGTGGGGGGGCTGGCATTGTTGGATATGTTGATGACACAACGATTTTAGTAAGTGGTAACAGGGATTTGCCTCGGGTGGAAAAGTTAGTAAATGTTTTTGAAAAGGCTTCTGGCATGTCAATTAATAAGGAGAAAACGAAGTATATGGATCTTGGGGATAGGTTAAGTGAGGAATGTGAAGTAGTTGAAAGGTGGAAAAAGGTGGACCAATTACTGATATGTGGGATCGTTTATGTAAGTGATATCAAGTTAGCACAACAAATAAATTCAGTGCGTATTGTAGATGGTGTACTGAAGCGCCTCAGTGGTTTACGAGCTGCACACTTAACTTTGCATCAAAGAGTAATTACAACGAATATCCTATTATATAGTAAACTTTGGCATGTAGCAGCAATATATCCGATACTTCGTAGTGAGATACAAAGGTTACAAAAGCGCGTTTTTAGATTCATTTGGGGTACTGGAAGCGAATGGTTAGGTAGAGCGGTTGTCACACTCCCGGTTGGCCGTGGAGGGCTGGGTCTTATAGCTGTTGAAAAGAGGATTATGAGTGTGTATTTGAAAAGTAGTTATAAGCGGGAGGGGGGGGGGCGAGGGAAGGCGGACTTCATAAGATACGTCAGGATATGCAACGGTGGTGGGTGGGTAGGGAGTTCATAATAGGTGAGGCAATGTTACGGGTCGTCATAAACATGAGCGATCCTTCACATATTAAATTGGGAAACCTTGATGGGGTGGAAGGTAAGGCAGTGGTAGCAGTGGTAGAAGGTGTTTATCCGATGTATGATTGGCGTAATATCTGGGGGCGTTTGAACAAATTACGTTTAAAACCTAAAGTACGAGAAGTAATGTATAGATTTTTACATGGGATCTTACCGTCTGGAATGGTTTTATTCCATAAGAGAATACGGGAGGATGGGATATGCAAGGCTTGTGGTGAATGGGAGACTGTTTTCCATATAGTGTATTTTTGCGAATGTATTGAACTAATAAGGGTTTGGTTGGGTAAGGTAATAAGGTTAGTGGGAGGGGGGGGTTTGCAGGTGTTGAGGGTTTTAAGCTTAGACATAGGTGGGGTGAATCAGATGGTAGAGAATGCGGTAGGGTATATAATTACAGATTATATTTATATGTCTTGGGCTATGAGAGGAGCGAACGTGTGTGAAAGAATTAATGCATTAACAGCAACTTTTTATAGGACAAAGTGTAGAAATAAGGAGGTGTATGGGGGGAGATGGGAGAGGGATTTAAGTGAGGGTTATAGGAATTTCACTTTACGGGATTTACGGGAGTTGAAAGGCAGGTAAGGGGGATGAAATGGGCTGGTTTCCTAGAATGGGCGGTAGCATGATGAGTTTGATGAATGTTATATGAGGTATGTCTGGGGTGCAATTTTAACATTATTTGTTCCGAGTGTGTCAAGTACAATACAGTTATATTTGGAATTATCGACTTATAACTATGTATGTGTATGTGTGTATATATATGCATGTGTTGTATGTGTGTGTGTATTTGTGTATGTATGTGTATGTGTGTATGTATGTATGTATATATGTATGTGTATGTGTATGTATGTATATATATGTATATGTATATATATATGTATGTGTATGTATATGTATGTATTGTATGTATGTTTACTTTCTTGTATATACCATTAATGGTTTTTCTCATGAACATTTTCAATGATATACAATACATATTTTCTATGAGCATTTATGATTTTGATACAATGTGTAAATGTCAAAATGGCTTTTTATGTTCCAGTTTAATTTACAATTGTATTTTTGTAAGCACAATTGATTTGGTGCCAATAGAAGTATGTAGTTTAAGAGTTTTACGAACCCTTGAAGTTGTAAGAATTGGATGAAGTTATTCATGGTTGAGTTGACGTAATATTATAACTGACGTTGTAAGTGATTGTGTTCAATTAGACAACATACTTTATATACTTATTTATATGTATGTACATGTATGTAAATTGAAGTCTGATTTTAAAGGTGAAGAGTGGGTTTTCCTTTTTTGTTCTTTTTTTTTTTTTTTTTTTTCCTCTTTATGGTAATACAAGGTTGTATCATGTACACCAACAAATATGGTTAGGGGTATGTGGTAAAATTTTGTGTTGATTAGATATTTATAATACAGATGAAATACTAGGCTTAGGTTAGGGTAAATTTATGATAATTGTGGAATGTTCTTTGATTCAAACTGCTCTTTATTATACTTGTATTTTATTATTCTAGTGTGAATTAAGAGCAAGGATGATTAATTTGAGGAAGAGTTAATATAGGTTTGCATGTTTTTGCGAAAAGTTAACTTATCCACATGTAGCTAGTATAGGACAATTTTAAGCTTCGGTATCTGATTTTATATGTAGGTAATAGTGGTCATATTTGTTATATTGTAATGTTATTCGTTAATGTTTCAATATCTAATGTAACGTTTTTTCAGTTATTTGTTCATATATTGTCATCTTTAGGGTTTTTCCTTTTGTCTATTGTCTATTGTTGGTTTTAAATAAAATATAAAAAAAAAAAAAAAATCAGGAAGTCAGCAAGCAACAGCATTAAATGTGAGAGATAAGTTTAAAGTGACTGCTCTCCCAATAGTCTGTGCAGATCCAGGGATTAAAAGAAACAGTTGCAGCACTGAAAGCAGCTAAGGTCAAGTTAGCCTTTCCTGACATACAGAGGGACACAATTAGTCTAACGGATTTAATCACTGGAAGTGATTATTATCATTGTTTTGTGCAAAATATAGTAAGTAAACATAATGTTCACTTGCTGAAAACAGCAGGAGGCCATATGATACGTGGTCCTATTTCCTCTCAAAGTGGGAAAGAAGCTGATATTGATTCAGTGGAAAATGTACTAGTTACGGGAATAACCGCTGATCATGTACCACAGCAAAAATTATCATTACTGGAAGAAATGAATGAACCAGTTGAAATGTTGTGGGATTTAAATGCGATAGGTATTGATGTAAATAAACCAAGCCCACAAGAGTCTCAGACTTGTAGCCAATATTTGGACACTGTCAGATGTAAAGATGGACAGTATTGGGTTAGGTTACCATGGAAATTAAATCCACCACATCTGCCTAGCAACTATCGCTTGGCTTTCGGACAAATGAAAGCACAAATACATGAGCTCAGGTAGAATACAGATCTGCTGACTGTCTATGATAATATCATACAAGAACAGTTCGACAATAAATTCATTGAGTAAGTAGTCAAAGACAAATTGAAGACAGAAGCTTATTATCTCCTGCACCAAGTGAAGACAGAAGCTCATTATCTCCCGCACCACAGAGTCAGAAAAGATTCTGAAACCACTCCACTACGTGTTGTATACAATCGCAACGCACGTGCAAATAAAGATGTAGCAAGTCTTAATGACTGTCTGATGACCGGATCCTCACTAACTGAGAAGCTTGGAGACGCGCTTATGAAATTTCGCACAAACCCATATGCCTACACGGCTGATATTTCCAAGGCTTTCTTAAGAGTAGGACTACAGGAAATAGATAGACATTATACTCGATTCTTGTGGCCTGAAAATCCACATGATCCTCAAAGTCCTGTGAAAACTTATCGTTTCAAATCAGTATTATTTGGTGCAACATCCTCTCCATTCTTACTAGAAGCTACTCTAAATACACATCTGAAGAAATCTGGAAGTCCCTTCAAAGAAGTCTTAAAGAAAAGTTTCTATGTGGACAATCTTCAAGGTACTGTGAATAAAGAGGAGGATTTGAAATCCTTATACAGAGAAGCTAACAAGGAGATGAAGGAAGCAAATATGCCTCTAAGGATGTGGAATACTAATTCAAAGCAATTAAGGGAACTTATCGAAGAAGATTTCCCTGAAACTGAAATCCTGATTGCAACAATATGCTGGGACTTAACTGGAACACACAGGAAGATACTTTGAATCTCAAAAGAATAAACAATAACTTATGCAGTACACTCACCAAACGTAGTTTACTGTCAGAGGTATCACAATGTTTTGATCCTCTAGGACTCGTCTCACCAATTACCATAAAAGGTAAAATGTTTGTGCAAGATGCATGGAAACTCAAAATTGGATGGGATGAGAACTTATCTTTGGAAATGAGTCAATCATGGGATGAAATATCCACGGAGTTTAAACAACTTAATCAAATTACATTTCCCAGACAAATAGATCAAGAGGGAAACAAGTACACATTACATGTTTTCTGTGATGCGTCAACCAGATGTTATGGCGCTGTAGCTTACATGAGTAATGCTGAAGGAAGTACACTAATTGCTTCAAAGGCCAGGGTAGCACCCTTGAAGGTCAGAACAGTACCACAACTGGAGCTGACAGCACTCTATGTATGTACAAAATTAGCTGTCTATCTCAACAAAGTACTTGATCATCTCACTATTGAAAAAACCGTGATCTGGAGTGATAATGAAACAGTTCTCCAATGGTTAAGAAATAATAAGAGTAAGTTGGTCTATGTACAGAACAGAGTAGCAGAAATAAAAGAGATGCAGAGAGATTATCTCTTTCTCCACGTCTCTACCCAAGAGAATCCAGCTGACATGTTGTCACGTGGTATCCCACTCAAGAAATTTGTGGATAATAAATTATGGCTCCACGGACCGAACTGGCTCTCTAATGAAAATAACTGGCCTCAGCAAAAAGCTCACATTATGTCAGAAGAAACAGTCTGCTTGGACACAGAAGAAATAATCTGTGTAAATACTGCAAACACAACAGAAATAGTCATTGACGGATCTAAATATTCGTCTTTGGGTAAACTCTTAAGAGTTACAGCTCTTGTCTTTAAATTCATTAAATGGATAAAACCTGATTATGAATGTCTTGAACCCATTAAATACTGGGTGAAACTAATACAGAAAGATGTTTACTCTACACAATATAAATTTCTGGAAACACAAGATAAATCCCAAAAGAAACCTATTATGATTAATTCTTTAGGACTTTATCTCGACTCAGAAAAGATTATAAGATGTCGAGGAAGAATTCGTAATTCTTCACTACCTAAAAAAGCCATACATCCAATATTGATCCCTAAGAATCATTGGCTAACAAAACTGGTTGTTCAAAATACGCACAGTAACGTGTTACATGGTGGGGTAGCTGACACACTGTCACATACGACAATCCTACTGGATACCTCAAGATCGACAAAGTGTGTAAAAACAAATAAGGGACTGCATTGCTTGTCACTACGATATGCGAGTATGTCAGTATCCAAGTTCACCTCCATATCCCTCTGAAAGAGTTTGTCATGTCACTCCATTTTAGGTGACAGGCGTAGATTACACTGGACCAATAATTTTAACCAAAACAGTTGACAAAGTTCCCATCAAGGTGTACATCTGTTTGTTCACCTGTGCTACGACTAGAGCAGTACATCTAGAAGTAGCCACTGACATGTCTGCTGAAACCTTTTTCAAATTATTCAGAAGGTTTGCAGCCAGAAGGGCATGTCCCAGACTTATGAGTTCAGACAATGCAACGAACTTTGTTGCTGGTGCTGCTTATATAAGCAAGATCTTTGATCAGCCAGAGGTACAACAGATGCTGAATCAACACAGTTGTCGATGGAGATACATTCCTCCTAAATCTCCATGGCACGGCTGATTTTATGAAACAATGATCGGCATTGTAAAACGTTGTTTAAGGAAGACTCTTCATCGTCAAAGAATAGACTTAGAAGAATTCCGTACAGTTGTGACTGAAATAGAAAATAGAGTCAACAACAGACCTTTAACTTATGTTACCGATGATCTGAACAATTTAGAAGTGTTAAGTCCATCTCATTTACTCCATGGCAGAAGGCTCGAACCTGTTCCTCCCATGAATGATAAAGAAATCATAGAGGATCCTACTTATTTCGAACCTGAGCAACTCAGACGTAAATTCAAACACCTTAATAAAGTGATTGAACGTTGGGAGAAAATTTGGCGAGAAGACTATCTCACCTCATTGAGAGAACACTTATATGGGGCTGGTGTTCCTGAAAATCATAAGTCCTTAAGACCGGGTGACATAGTGATTATCGACAATGATGGTCCGAGGTCCCAATGGCCACTTGGAAAAATTGTGACCATATATCCTGATGTAAATGGACTCATCAGGACAGTTGATGTTCTGAGCAAAGGTGTAGTGAATAAGTGGACAATAAATAAACTAATGCCGCTAGAATTATACAGTGTTGAAAACAAAATTAGTAATTCTCCAAAAACCACACAGACTAAAGCTGTTCAGAAAAGACAAGCAGCAGTGGTGGCGAGTGAGAAAATCAAATTAATGTTAAGTGATGAATAGTTCACCCGCAGAGAACTTCTGCCACCCCCCAGTGTGGAGAAATTAAAGGTGTACATTGTTGTCTATTTTAAAGACAGCAAGAATGGAGGAAGTTTGGCAAGGAGGGGAAATGTGCTATGTCAGCTTTTCCTTTATGTGCTAGGGGCAGTGCAGTGGCGGCGGAGTGGTGCTGTGGCATCTTCAGACTGTTTTTGATACTGCTGGGGGACACAGTGATGCCGGGATAACCAACAAAGACTGTTCTGCGCATTTTTGTGCAAGAAAGTATCTCAATAGACACTTACAGAGAAGTGTGATCAGCTTCTTCAGTGACATTATGGTGAACAAATCTTGATGAACAGTGTAATAATGAGTGCTGCGATCCTAACAGAGTGTAGAGCGACATTCTTCTAAGACACTATTCTTCAATCAAGACACCGATAACCGGGTTATTAATATGGGCCCGATACATATACCCAGGTCAGTATACTAAGACGTATTATAGTTCCATTGACTGCGCAGTTGAGAACCAAGATACGATCTAGTAACTTACCATAAAACCTTGTGAGGTGCGGGCTTTTTAGCCCACACAAGTGAGTATTGGAGCCAGTCAGCAATCAGTTTCTGAGATATGCTGACATAACACCCCCTAGGGGTAATTATACTCACACATAATAACATTTTATTCTAGCCCTTGAGGAAGTGCACATGACAGCTTCTCAAGACATCGCCTGCAGGGACGGCTGGGTAGGCAAAAGCTGTCTATCAAGCTAGATTCCCCTACAGTCCACTATTTAATCTTTGACTTAGCTTGTAGCATTTATCCTCAACAACTAATGAACAATTCTTTTATATTGTTCTCTCAACACCTTATAATTTACAAATGAGATCTTACATTATTCCTGCTAATGCTGTTATAAAATCTTCTTTACCTGTTAACATATTCCTTTATAATCTCTGATATGGTTATCATGTCTCATCTTTTCTTCCTTTTAATGATGATGAGATCGTGTGTAAAAATGGCTTTTCATAATTTTTTTTTTTTTAAATATTATAGTTTTTTTTAGATTGTCTTCGAATTATTTTTGCTCATCAAGATTTTTTATATTATTACCATAACACAGTTCCATGCTCCAATTATGCTCTAACGTATTCTTTCAACATTTTATTAAGCTTTTCTTTGTCCATTCGTCTTAAGGTTCTACAGAAGTGTGCTAGAATATTGCCATAATATCCACTGATAAGTCACAAGGATCATACAGTGTATACGGAATGAAAGGTTATCGGGTTTGATCCTGGATAGGAGAGGGTAGCTATAATTACATTGAAAAATATTTTTTTTTAAATAATAAAAGTGTTATTCCCATGTGGTTGCCTTGGATCAAAGTCAGTTTGCAGCCTCAGAGCACCTCACTTGAGTTACTGGCTTTGTAACATGAGTTTCTTTCTACTGCAGGTCTGTGAGGCTCCCATTATTATCTCTTCTCTATAATTATTCCCAAAGCATTTTATATATTACATGTTTTACAATTTTATGACGAAAATTCTCCATTTGCCTTGTTTTCACTTTTTTTCAGTTTCTTATAGTTCCACTGGAAACAAACAAATACAAACCTATTCTCACGGTGTCCCATCTTAAATATTTAGTTAATGATACAATATTATCATTTTTTTTTTGTAGTTGCAAAACGAATTACTTTCTGGATCCCCTACCGTTTTTTAATGCCTTATTTGACAAAAAGATTATATTGTCTTCTCAGTACTACTTTTCTCTCAGTAAACAATCGTGTCCATTTACCCTCCCCGTTAAAGGATATGGGTAAGCGTCACTTAGCTAAGGTGTGCTGCTAGAAAAATCGGAGTCCTCTATTTTTTCCATCCTTGTTGCCGAATTGTAAGGACTTTCCACACTGTTTATCCTAATTCTTCAGCAGGAACGTGTCAGCAATTTCTAAATTATGTACTGAGGCCAATATACACCAAGTGACGTTCGAGAACGCCTGATTACATTGCACAATTGAGACTAGTGTTTACAAATTAAATTTATTATGGCGTCTCTTGTCTGTGTCACTCTCTGCCGCTGTTCCACACCCTCCTTCACTTAAAATTTCTCGAAGGGTCCAAATACCATTACATTTTAATACACAATTATTATATTATTCGTTTATATGTTCTGCCTTTAGGAAAATTATGTAAAAAATTTCCACAACCCTCTTCTATGTATGGTTTTAATACTTAAACGAATTAATATGTGCTTATCATGTTTCTTCTTTTCCACATATCAACAAATGAAACTATTTTCTGTTTCTCGTCTTTCTTGGAAAATAATATTACTTAGCTCTTCCTCTGACACAGCGCCATCCAAGTTATGGAGGCAGCCTTCATCCCACAGCTGCCTGGATAAGCACGGACTTTAGATTTCTGTAGGTTGAGCGAAGTCGGTAATAACGTTGACGCTCAGTCTACAAAGAGTGGTGTTGTGTTTCTAATACCAAACAATTGTACAACTTTAGGCTAAATTGTGCAATTCAAGGCTAAACGATGATATCTTTTATCTGGATTGAAGAGTAAATAATAGTTATAGTGACGTGTGTTCTAGAAAAGATGGTGAGGCTGGTGTGGAAATTTTTTACATAATTTCCTAAAGGAAGAACAAACAAATAAATAATATAATGATTGCATATTAAAATGTGATGCTATTTGGACCCTTCGAGAAGTTTAAATGAAGAGGGGTGTGAAAGAGCCAGTAATGACGCCAGGGGAGAGACGTTATTGTAATGTGTGAACATTGGTTGTTGTGGAAAATTCTGCTAATAATCTGGCATCTTCCGAGCCAAATTGGGTTTTTTCGGCCTGAATTTACAAATAGGAACCCTCCTTAATGTCCCCTGTTGAAGAACTGGGACAGGAAATTTATGGGACCTTAGGAATTACGGGTGGAGGAAGGAAAAATAGAGGACTTCAATGAATCCTTCACAACAACACACCTTAGCTAAGTGACGCTTACCCATAACGTACAGTTGGTTTTGCATTGGCCATCGTAAATCCTATCTGCTAGGGTAGTGTTAGGGTGTGTTCCATCAACATAAAGTGTCATCCAGTAATTAAATGGTAAGCAAGCCTAAAACTATACAGTGCACACAACTTTAATTACCAGAGTAACTGGTTTTAATATTATAATTATCAATTTAATGTCAGGTCTAGCTTTTTGTGAGAGTGGCGAATAAGTGGGCATCGAGAGAATAACAGTTCAGTGGTCTGCTGTGACTTAAGTCCCACTTACCTCACCCAAATTACTTGTAGGTAATAATTCAGGTAATACCCTGAAAGTCTTCTGCAGGTCATTTGTTCACATAATAATAATAATAATAATAATAATAATAATAATAATAATAATAATAATAATAATAATAATAATAATAATAATAATAATAATAATAATTTTCAAAAGCCGGTGAGAGAAGTTGAAGCAAAATGTTTGCAAAAGCATCGTAAAGGTGATGAGGCTAAATTTTTACTTGTTTATCACCAGTACGAATGTTAAATGGACAAGAGAGGCCATATAAAAATGTTACCCACAGAATCGTAAAATGTAAGAAGCCTCACTCAACTGGCAAGAGCCTGGTGTAACCTGATATAGATATTGCTGAAATAATGACCTGGGAGACCATTGCACAGTAGCTGCGCAGTATTCCACTGATAAGACCATTGGATGAAAATTTTCCGAAGTGATAATCTCAAGCTTCGTACTGTAGATGAAGCAACTGTTAAAGGTATCCCAGTATTCCCCAGTGTCCGAATACACGCGACTGGAATTGTGCAGAGTTGATAATGCTGTTAAAGATTAGCGTAAAATATGTGTGGAGCGAATCAGAAGAGGAGTTCACAGGTCATCATAAGGAAACTAATACCCAAATTTCTTCAGTAAAAATCGTAAATTAGGATATTACACAGCCCATATTTAATTTAAATTATCCAAAGAGACCATAAACACCAATATTCTAGGTAAGTAAATAAGTACGTTTTCTTAGTATGCATAAAATAGTTGTGATGGCACACAGACATTATGGGCACATAAAAGAACGTTAAGTTGATTTATTCTAGTACAACAAAATAAAGTGAAACACTGAATTATTTCTTATGAGAAAAGACACTCTCCAATTATTTCTTGTAAACTAATTTGATTAATAACATTAGTCCGTGATTAACTTACACAACGTAATATCAAAATCTTGTTTCCTTCGAGGAAAACACATCAGCAGTAAGAGGTTAAAGCTTACCAGAAGATGTATTATCCAGTTATTGTAGACAAAAAAGTACCTACGCAGACTAAACCCATCTATCCATCTATCTCGTACGATGTATCAGCCATTGAAAAATGATGCAGTTTACAATTGTCATATTTTAATCAGTGAAAAGTCATATAGCGTCTGTGGAATGGAATGGGAGGCATTCAAATTCGACCAAAGCAATGGAAAGATAAGTGAATTTCCTTGGATCAAAGCCCCTCACCAGCACAGAGGCAAAATAATGCAGTACGGTAAAATAATACTATGCTATTTCATGATTAAAAATTTCAAAGCCGCATTTACACACTCCACACAATTGCTGACTTTCCGAACCCGATCAGAGGAGTCTGTCTCCTCATATCACACGGAAACAAGTGTCTGCGAATGGCATTGTGCGTCGGGCTTCCCCACATGAACACAGACCCATAAATCTTGTACAAGATCCATTACAGAAGGTTTCACGTATCGTGGTTGTCAACGCACTCGCCTCACATACTGAGTATCTGCATATATATCTGTATATATATATATATATATATATATATATATATATATATATATATATATATATATATATATATATATATATATATATATATATATATATATATATATGTGTGTGTGTGTGTGTGTGTGTGTGTGTGTGTGTGTGTGTGTGTGTGTGTGTGTGTGTGTGTGTGTGTGTGTGTGTGTGTGTGTGTGTGTGTGTGTATATATATACATATATATATATATATATATATATATATATATATATACATATATATATATATATATATATATATATATATATATATATATATATATATATATATATATATATATATATATATATATATATATATGTCGTGCCGAATATGTAAAACTGGTCCGTTAGCAAGAACTCATTTAAAATTAACTTCTTTCTGAAATTTTCTCTTATCCGTTTAAAGATATATTTTTTTCATTAATGTTAATGTAAAAAATTTTAATTTTGCACCAAAAGCATCTTAGAAAACTTACCTAACCTTATTATGACAAGAGCAATTTTTTTAGCCTAACCCAACTAAATATATTTTAGATTGGTTTACAGTAATTTAATACTAAACAAACACAGTGAAATATATTTTTTTCGTTAGGTTCAGAATGATTTTGGCGAAATTATTGTATACACAAATTTTCGCTTGTCCTATATGGCAAGATGAACGTTGCTATTTAAGCCAAGATCGCAAGTTCTGCGTATTCACTATCATTCACACATAATCACTATCTTTGCAGAGGCTCTCAGATACAAAAGTTCAGATGTCACTCCAAACAGCAATTATACCAAACCCCTCCCTTAAAATGTAGGCACTGTACTTCTCACCTCCAGGACTCAAGTCCGGCTAACCGGGTTCCTTAATCCTTTCACAAAACATTACCCTGCTCACACTCCAACAGCTCCTCAAGTCCCGAAAAATATTCGTCTCCATTTACTCCTATGTAACAAGCTAACACACACACACACACACCCACACACACACACACACACACACACATACACACACACACACACACACACGCACACACACACACACACACACACACACACACACTGAAGACACAGATGAATCACAGGGATGTTAGGAAGTATTTCTTCAGCCACAGAGTAGTCAGTAAGTGGAATAGTTTGGGAAGTGATGTAGTGGAGGCAGGATCCATACATAGCACACTCACGGCTCAGGGAGAGTGACCAAGTAGCGATCAGTGAAGAGGCAGGAGCTCGGACACCCCCGCAACAACAGGTGAGTACAACTAGGTGAGTACACACACACACAGTCAGTCATAGAGTCGTCAGGAAGTGGAATAGCCTAGCAAGTGAAGTAGTGGAGGCAGGAACCATACATAGTGTTAAGAAGAGGTATGACAAAGCTCAGGAAGCAGAGAGGGAGAGGACCTAGTAGCGATCAGTGAAGAGGCGGGGGCCAGGAGCTGAGTCTCGACCCCTGCAACCACAATTAGGTGAGTACAATTAGGTGAGTACACTCCCCACTCACACTCTCTAGCTCACTCTCCCGTCCTATTCCTCTCTCCCATTCTCTCTCTCTCTCTCTCCACCTCACTTTACCATCTCTCTCTCTCACTCCCTCCATCCCTTCTATGTTTCTCTCTCTCTCTCCCCTTTCTCTTCCTCTCTCCTATTCTCTCTCCACCTCAGAGTGGCACTGCTCATCAAAAGCCAATGGGATTTTGATGAGCTGGAGAGAGGAGACAGAGGAGAAGCAAGAGACTACATAATAGAAACACTTCGGTCTGGAGGTCCCAAGGTGGTGATTGCAGTGATGTATAACCCACCACAGGAGGCCAAGGCAAGAATATGACAGAGCGATGGTTGACACACTGGCTGAAGCTGCCAGAGAGAGCTCATGTGAGCAGAGCAAAGCTACTGATTGTGGGGGACTTCAATCGCAAAGAAATTGACTGGGAAAACCTGGAGCCACGTGAGTGCCCAGAAACGTGGAGGGCTAAAATGATGGAGGTGGTAATCGAAAACCTAATATTCCAGCACATAAGGAGCACCACCACTGAACTTGAATGATTCGCTGGTACATGTCCCGGCCCAGGTCTTTTTCAGATGGTGACCCGACAAGGACACCACCAGAGAGAGAGAGGGCACGAACTAGCAAGACTGGACTTAGTATTCACACTGAGGCAACACATATGAAAGACCCCTCGGGGCCAGTGACCATGTGGTTCTGAGCTTCGAATACATTATAGAGTTACAAATGTAGAGGGAAGCAGGAAGGGCAAGACGAAAGAAGCCAAACTACATGAGAGGGGACTACAAAGGCATGAGGAATTTCCTGCACGAGGTTCAATGGGACAGAGAACTGGCGGAAAGATCAGTAAATGAGATGATTGAATAGGTGACAACAGTATGCAAGGAAGCAGACTAGAGGTTTGTACCCAATGGTAACAGAAATAACGAGAAGGCCAGGACGAGCCCTTGGTTCACCCAAAGGTGTAAAGAGTCCAAAACCAAGTGTGCTAGAGAATGGAAGAAGTATAGAAAGCAATGGACCCAGGAGAATAAGGAGAGCAGTCGTAAAGCCAGAAGCTGTTGTACAGCCAATTAAAATTTAGTACTTTCTAAAATTTTCTCTCATACGTTTCATGATATATTTTTTCATTTATGTTAATTCAAAAATTAATAATTTTGTACCATAAGAACCTCAGAAAACGCAATTTAATTTAGCCTAATCAAACTAAATATATTTTAGATAACCTTACAATAATTTAATAATTAGCAAACACAAAGAAATATATTTTTTTTGTTACGTTCAAAATGTTTTTTTGCAAAATTCTCGCATAAACAAATTTTCGTTTTACTTATTCGGCATTTGGTATATGCATATATATATATATATATATATATATATATATATATATATATATATATATATATATATATATATATATATATATATATATATATATATATATATATATATATAAAATATATATATATATATATATATATATATATATATATATATATATATATATATATATATATATATATATATATTTATTTTTTTTATTATCACACTGGCCGATTCCCACTTTCACCATCAATCACTCCATCACTGTCTTGCCAGAAGGGTGCTTTACACTACAGTTTTTAAAACTGCAACATTAACACCCCTCCTTCAGAGTGCAGGCACTGTACTTCCCATCTCCAGGACTCAAGTCTGGCCTGCCGGTTTCCCTGAACCCCTTCATAAATGTTACTTTGCTCACAATCCAACAGCACGTCAAGTATTAAAAACCATTCGTCTCCATTCACTCCTATCAAACACGCTCACGCACGCCTGCTGGAAGTCCAAGCCCCTCGCACACAAAACCTCCTTTACCCCCTCCCTCCAACCTTTCCTAGGCCGACCCCTACCCCGCCTTCCTTCCACTACAGACTGATACACTCTTGAAGTCATTCTGTTTCGCTCCATTCTCTCTACATATCCGAACCACCTCAACAACCCTTCCTCAGCCCTCTGGACAACAGTTTTGGTAATTCCGCACCTCCTCCTAACTTCCAAACTACGAATTCTCTGCATTATATTCACACCACACATTGCCCTCAGACATGACATCTCCACTTCCTCCAGCCTTCTCCTCGCTGCAACATTCATCACCCATGCTTCACACCCATATAAGAGTGTTGGTAAAACTATACTCTCATACATTCCCCTCTTTGCCTCCAAGGACAAAGTTCTTTGTCTCCACAGACTCCTAAGTGCACCACTCACCCTTTTCCCCTCATCAATTCTATGATTCACCTCATCCTTCAGAGACCCATCCGCTGACACGTCCACTCCCAAATATCTGAATACATTCACCTCCTCCATACTCTCTCCCTCCAATCTGATATCCAATCTTTCATCACCTAATATTTTTGTTATCCTCATAACCTTACTCTTTCCTGTATTCACTTTTAATTTTCTTCTTTTGCACACCCTACCAAATTCATCCACCAATCTCTGCAACTTCTCTTCAGAATCTCCCAAGAGCACAGTGTCATCAGCAAAGAGCAACTGTGACAACTCCCACTTTATGTGTGATTCTTTATCTTTTAACTCCACGCCTCTTGTCAAGACCCTCGCATTTACTTCTCTTACAACCCCATCTATAAATATATTAAACAACCACGGTGACATCACACATCCTTGTCTAAGGCCTACTTTTACTGGGAAATAATTTCCCTCTTTCCTATGTACTCTAACTTGAGCCTCACTATCCTCGTAAAAACTCTTCACTGCTTTCAGTAACCTACCTCCTACACCATACACCTGCAACATCTGCCACATTGCCCCCCTATCCACCCTGTCATACGCCTTTTCCAAATCCATAAATGCCACAAAGACCTCTTTAGCCTTATCTAAATACTGTTCACTTATATGTTTCACTGTAAGCACCTGGTCCACACACCCCCTACCTTTCCTAAAGCCTCCTTGTTCATCTGCTATCCTATTCTCAATCTTACTTTTAATTCTTTCAATAATAACTCTACCATACACTTTACCAGGTATACTCAACAGACTTATCCACAGGGCTCAGCAGGAGGTTTCACCGGTTTAAGGCCTCAACACTTAAAACAAATACTCAATCCAGCACTTGGTGAGGTTTCAGAGAGGCTGCTGTCTGAACTCACCAAATTTTCCAACCTGTGCCTGGCTGGCAGTGTCCCAGAGGCCATCAGACCCCTTTTCTTTGGTGCCTCATTGTGTGCCCTCCGGAAAAAGGATGGCGGAATCAAGCCCATTGCAGTGGGTAACACCCTTCGGTGCCTAGTCGCCAAGGCTGCAGTAAAAAGGGTGAGTCAAGAGGCTGCTGCAATGCTGAAACCAACTAAGCTCGGTTTCGGCGTTCAACAGGGCTGTGAAGCAGCTGCCCACGCAGCACGAGTATATATCAAAAACATGTCCGATAAAAAAGCCTTGTTCAAATTGGACTTTGCCAACGCTTTCAACTCAGTCAGAAGGGATGCTGCTCTCCAAGCAGTTTATAGAAACTTCCCTTCCCTTTATCCCTTCATAGAATCGTGTTATAGTGTGACTTCCAAACTATTGTTTGGGGACCATGAAATTGACTCATGTGAGGGCGTGCAACAGGGGGACCCTTTCCCCCCTTTCTATTCTGTTTGGTCATCAAGGAAGTCACAGAAGCACTCTCCACCGAGCTCAGTATCTGGTTCCTGGACGATGGTACCCTAGCTGGCACAACAGAATCTCTCCTAGAGGACATCAGTAAAATTAAACCCCACTAAATGTGAAATAGTTTCTACCAATCAACAGATGATCCAGAATATTAGCGCCATCGATCTAACCCTAGAAAAAATAGTCTCAAACCTCCGGACGATAGAAAGCAGGATGAAAGACATTGATGCACACGATGCCTTCTACCTACTCACCAGGTGCCTGTCAATCCCAAAACTTACCTAATTTCTTCTTCTTCAGCAGTCAAAAACTCAAGGAATATGATTCTCTCCTTAAGACCATGCTAGAGAGTGTATTTAATCTTTCCCTTGAAGATGGACAGTGGTTCCAAGCCTCACTTCCGGTAAGGCTTGGAGGACTAGGAGTACACAAATCCTCCCAGATTGCTATACCAGCTTTCCTATCCTCTCCCATAGCATCAAACG
The DNA here is from genome assembly GCF_038502225.1 of Cherax quadricarinatus. Classification (NCBI taxonomy): domain Eukaryota; kingdom Metazoa; phylum Arthropoda; class Malacostraca; order Decapoda; family Parastacidae; genus Cherax; species Cherax quadricarinatus. Next base: position 39,795,948 of record NC_091303.1, on the reverse strand, counting down.
AGTTGATAAGACAAATTCTTCCTGATACCCTCAGTGACTCAGCAGGTATAGAAGACCCTAGCTATGCCAGTGCCATCACTGAATGGGAGACTCTTGCTGCTCCAGCACCGAACCCTAGTGCAGCACTGGCTCACAAACAGTCAAGCTGGGATGGCCCGATTGCTGAAAAGGTGCTTGCCAACATGCTCAGGGCTGCAACATCAGATAGGGAGATTGCCCATCTCCAGGCTGTGAGCGCACCTCACTCTGGGGAATTCCTCCAAACAGTTCCCATATCGGCAATGGGAACGCGACTCGACCCTAAGACCCTCCGTATTGCAGTGGCTCTGCGCCTTGCTGCCCCAATTCACACTGAATATACGTATATTTGTGGCGAAGCGCAAGCAGACCAATACGGTCTACATGGTCTTAACTGTTCCAAAACCAAGGGCTGGCATGCAAGGCACAATGAGGTCAACGGCATCATTAAGAGAACCCTTGCTACAGCAGAATGCCCAGCCGAGAGGGAGCCCTGATCACTAGCAGCCAACAATATCCACAACCCAGCAAAATGCCCCGACGGGATCACCATCTATCCTTGGAAGAATGGCAAGCTCTTAGCATGGAACTATACCTGTGTGTCCACACTGGCTGACACCTATATCCATCACAGTGTGGGGCAACAGGGAGGAGCTGATGACCACAGGGAGGAGTACAAGATCAGCAAGTACAGGGACATAAGCCAACAGTATCAATTTATCCCAGTGGGATCAGAGACCTTGAGATCATGGGGAAAAAATGCCCCACGTTTCCTTAAAGAATTGGGTTCCAGACTCATCGACACCACCAGGGACCCAAGGGCAGCCACTTTCGTGTTCCAGCGCCTCAGCATAGCCATCAAGAGGGGAAATGCTTGCTGCATACTTGGCTCGCGTCCAGCCTCGGAGGAGCTGGAGGAAATTCATGATCTTTGATACATTGTGCCATTGTATTCATGTTTATGTTTTTCTGTAAATGCATTCTGTTTATTAACAAATGTTCATATAGAATATCAAATATAGGGGATGGTAGGAGAAGAAAATATTCAAACAGCTCCGGGGAGAACCTTGAGTTTTCCCTGAGGTACGTTTATTGTCTTCTCTGAGGATGAGGGTCCCCATTCCAGCCATAGAGGTGGTACTTCCCTATATATATATATATATGAGATATATATATATATATATATATATATATATATATATATATATATATATATATATATACACTGATCTCTGGCTGAAGGAGACTCGAACCTACGAACCTTGGAACAAGGTACACAGTGCTTTACCAATCTACCCACACTGGACCAATACCTTGGAGTCCAGCTTGCGCTAGACTTTGGTTCAAGGCAGCCAGCTTTCAGGGAGAAGGCTTACAGCTTTTCATCTCATCCCCTGCATGCATCAGCCTTACTAGAGATATTAACAATGCAAGGAATTCACAAGAGCAGGCGAAATATACACAAACACTGGTCTCTGGCTGAAGGAGACTCGAACCTACGAACCTTGGAACAAGGTACGCAGTGCTTTACCAATCTACCCACACTGGACCAATACCTTGGAGCCCAGCTTGTGCTAGACTTTGATCCAAGGCAGCCAGCTTTCAGGGAGAAGGCTTACAGCTTTTCATCTCATCCCCTGCATGCATCAGCCTTACTAGAGATATTAACAATGCAAGGAATTCGCAAGAGCAGGCAAAATATACACAAACACACATTCGCAAGAGCAGGCTATATTTCGCCTGCTCTTGCGAATTCCTTGCATTGTTAATATCTCTAGTAAAGCTGATGCATGCAGGGGATGAGATGAAAAGCTGTAAGCCTTCTCCCTGAAAGCTGGCTGCCTTGGATCAAAGTCTAGCACAAGCTGGGCTCCAAGGTATTGGTCCAGTGTGGGTAGATTGGTAAAGCACTGCATACCTTGTTCCAAGGTTCGTAGGTTCGAGTCGAGTTGATAAATCTGTTAGTACAACACAGAACACATTTAATGTGCAGAAAGCTGCCTCAATGGTTCCTAAGTTTTTTGAGAGTGACTTAGACACCTATTTTGATGTGTTTGAGAACCAGGCACGTGCTATGAACTGGCCACGTAAGCACTGAGCTACCTTGTTGCACACAGCTTTGACAGGAAGAGCTCAAACTTGTACTGCTGCTTTACCATTTGCCAAGTACATTAGTTATGACACTGTCAAGCAAACTATTCTAGAGACATATAACTTGTTACCTGTAGGTTATCAACGTGCATTTCGTACATTACAAAGACGACAAGATCATGCTTGTGTAGAGTTTGATCGTGAGAAAAAAGTTGCATTTGAGAGGTGGTCTAGAGCTGCGAAATGTAACAAATATGACAGTCTGGTTCAGTTGTTACTACACGAAGAGTTTAACAACTGTATGTCTGCTGACATTCAAGAATATCTGATCGATCATACTGCCTCAGATATTCTGGAAACTGCAGCATTAGCAGACACTTACGAGATTTCTCACAAACTTGTACGTACTAAAACACAGAGAAACAAGGTAACTAAAAGTTACCCTAGAAGTAATACCTCTGATCCTACTGTTTTAGATGATATTACTCAGAATAGATGACTAGCGTCAGAAAGTGTATCTGATGAAAAGATTCGTTCAGCGATGA